>NC_091233.1:222603-227469 GCF_040958095.1 Procambarus clarkii | reverse complement strand
ATATCTATCCTGCCAAACTTGTCAAAAATTTTTGAAAAACTAATCTATAAGCAGCTTTACTCATATCTAGCCAAACTCAATATACTTAGCCCTTGCCAATATGGCTTCAGACCCAAAAAAAGCACTAACGATGCACTTATTAGTATGCTTAACTCGATTCATACAGCTCTTGATAAAAATGAGTTCCCTGTTGGGTTGTTTGTGGACCTGCGTAAAGCTTTTGATACTGTCAACCACCAAAACCTTCTTCTTAAATTACATCATTATGGAGTCAGAGGACACTCCCTACAATACCTCAAATCCTACCTTACTGACAGGCTCCAATATGTTTCTGTGAATAAAACAATTTCTCCCACCCTACCCATCAACAATGGTGTTCCCCAGGGCAGCATACTTGGCCCTCTCCTCTTTCTCATCTACATTAATGACCTTCCAAATGTCTCCCAACACCTCAAACCAATTCTATTTGCTGACGACACAACCTTCATTTACTCCAGTCCTGATCCCCTTGCTCTAAATGCCACAGTAAATACTGAGCTAAATAAAGTCCATCTGTGGCTAACTGCCAACAAACTCACCCTTAACATTGACAAAACCTTCTATATTCTGTTTGGCAATAAATCCTCTAATCAAATAAATCTCAAAATAAACAATACCCAAATTTGTAACAAATTAGATGGCAAATTCCTTGGCATTTTCATTGACCACAAGCTTAATTTCCAGGGACACATTCTAAACATATCAAAAAAGTTTAAAAAACTGTGGGCATTCTTTCTAAGATCAGATATTATGTACCACGCCCTGCCCTGGTGACTCTCTATTACTCCCTTATCTATCCATATCTCAACTATGGTATTTGTGCTTGGGGCTCTACTACCCAAAATCACTTACGTCCTCTAATTACTCAACACAAAGCTGCTATTAGGACAATATCCAATTCTGGCCCCAGACATGCACTCGGTACCCCTACTTAAATCTCTGAATATGTTAGACATTAAGTCACTGCACATTCTCTCATGTGTATTATACATATATAAAACGCTAAACTATAATGCCAATCCTGATCTCAAAAGCTTCATAGAAGGTTGTATCAGAACCCATGAGCATCACACCAGAAATAAATACAGTTTTGATATTCCTAGAGTACGACTTAATCAAACTAGAAATGCTCTACAAATCAAGGGGCCCAGAATGTGGAATGACCTTCCCAACCATGTTAAAGACAACCTCAACCAGTTCAAGTTAAAAGCGAAGCTATACCTAATAAATTCCCTGTAACCTACCTTACCCTTCTATTGTCAACCAATGTCTGTTTTTTTCTTTATAGAGCGCTGTTTGTCGACATAATTGTATTTGTGCTGCTTTTTCATCTATGTTTTCATTTCTTGTTTTCATTCTACTCATTATGCTCAATTAGTATTAAGCTTGTCATTTAAGTTTATCATGCCCGAAACGCTTTGCGTAATAGTGGCTTTAGGCATTGTATGTACTAGCTCTACCTATAAGTCAAACAATCCTTGTAAATATTTATTGTATGTATGTACCTTACCTAAATAAAATTGTATTGTATAAATAAAATAAAATTGTATTGTATTGTATTGTATTGTCTGGCTCTCCTGAAATGCATAATTTCCATTGCAGTACTTTGCTTTGGTTTGAAATGCTCTGTTAGTTTGGCTTTGGCAATGTCATAATCTTTGGCACCACCAGTGTCTTTCAGTGTATCAAATATGTCACAAACTCTATCACCTGCATAATGAAGTAGAAAGGCACGCTTTCTTTCAGCACTTTTGATGTCAGAAACTATCAACATATTTTCAAACCTTTTAAGCCATTTGATCCACCTCTGTGACAGGTTTGTCTGGTCACAGTCAGGATTAAATGCAGGAAACTGAGGTATATTTGCCATTTTTTACTGAATAAATGTAAACTTATCACTTAAATGTTCCTCAAAATATTAAACACTTACTGCACTGTATATGTTAGTTAAGAATTCACTGTAATTATATTAATTTTGCAAAGCACACAAGCATTTTAATGCAAAAGTTCACAACAGTGCACAATATTTTTTTTTTTTTGAGATATATACAAGAGTTGTTACATTCTTGTACAGCCACTAGTATGCGTAGCGTTTCGGGCAGGTCCCTGGAATACGATCCCCTGCCGCGAAGAATCGTTTTTTTATCCAAGTACACATTTTACTGTTGCGTTAAACAGAGGCTACAGTTAAGGAATTGCGCCCAGTAAATCCTCCCCGGCCAGGATACGAACCCGTGACATAGCGCTCACGGAATGCCAGGCGAGTGTCTTACCACTACACCACGGAGACTATAAAGAGAATATAGCAGCAACTGACTTCTTACCTAGCCCTTGTGTACATGTGTTGTTCCTACTCAGCACAGCAGTTGGCACAACCGTAGTTAGCAGTTGGTACAGCAGTTGTCAGCAGTTGGTACAGCAGTCAGTTCACAGTGTGAAGAATTTTGTAGCACGGAGCGTCGTTTCGTAACCAAAACATCAGGTTTTGTACACATCAAAGCGTCGTTTCGTACACAGCATCGGCTCGCAGAATACTCAGTACACAGCTTGAGTCAGCACATAGCTTGGGGTAGCACATAGCATTGGTTAGCACATAGCATTGGTTAGCACATAGCATCGTTTAGCATACAGCATTGGTTAGCACACAGCATTGGTTAGCATACAGCATCGGGTATGGTGCTCACAGTTTCTCTTCCTCCTCCAGGCAGCATGCTTCTCCCTTGTGTTTTAAACTGAACAAATACCTGCGCTCACAGTTCATCCTCATCGCCAATGTGGTGTTTGTGTGTTACTGAGGAAGTCTTGGTTGTAGGGTTGATATAAAGCCATCGCTTGGTTACTGACTTTAATATTTATAAACAATTACATGACTAGTAGCTTCCAAGCTGGTAGCATCCTGTGTGCTCTTGTTTACCTTCCTTGGTGTCTGCTCCACCGCACATAGAAAACGGATGGTACCATTTTCTGTGAACATGACAACCACGTGGGAGGCGACGACGGCACCTCGTCATCCATACATTGTCCTTATTCATCTAGTTGTGCGAGCGGGAGGCTGGCTGGTAGGTACCCCTCTCTGGTCAATTATTCAGGTGTAAAGAGTGAGGTAAAATATCAGATTCTTGTTCAGTATATCTTATATATATTTAAAATTTCAAAGTGTCTCATCTGGGCAGAGGTTGACACTTAATGGGCTTTTGTGGCACACGCATGCACGCACACCACTGGAACCACTGGAAGAGTTTGAGATTACCAGCGGGGAAGTAAGGAGGAGTTTACTAGAGTTGGATGTGACAAAGGCTAAAGGCCTAGATGGAATCTCCCCAAGGATACTAAAGGAAGGAGAAGAAGAACTGTGCCTGCCACTCTCCATAGTGTATAACAAATCACTGGCAACAGGGGAACTGCCAGAAATTTGGAAAGCAGCTAATGAAGTCCCAATATACTAGAAAGGGGATAGACAGGAGGCACTGAACTACAGGCCAGTGTCCCTAACCTGCATACAATGCAAGCTGATGGAGAAGATTGTGCAAAGAAAGCTAGTGAAACATCTGGAGCGAAGGAATTTTGTAACACATCATCAACATGGGTTCAGGGATGGCAAGTCCTGCCTCACATGGTTACTTGAATTCTACGACCAGGCAACAAAAATCAGGCAAGAAAGAGAAGGGTGGGCAGACTGCATAATTTTTGGATTGCCAGAAAGCCTTTGATACAGTACCACACAGGAGGCTAGTGAAAAGTTTACCCTACCCATCAACATCGGTGTTTCTCAGGGCAGCATACTTGGCCCTCTCCTGTTTCTCACCTACATTAATGACCTTCCAAATGCCTCCCAACACCTCAAACCAATTCTATTTGCTGACGACACAACCTTCATTTACACCAGTCCTGACCCTCTTGCGCTAAATGCCACAGTAAATACTGAGCTAAATAAAGTCCATCTTTGGCTAACTGCCAACAAACTCACCCTTAACATTGACAAAACTTTCTATATTCTGTTTGGCAATAAATCCTCTAATCAAATAAATCTCAGAATAAACAATACCCAAATTTGTAACAAATTTGATGGCAAATTCCTTGGCGTTCTCATTGACCACAAGCTGAATTTCCAGGGACACATTCTAAATATATCCAAAAAAGTTTCAAAAACTGTTGGCATTCTTACTAAGATCAGATATTACTACCCCGCCCTGCCCTGGTGACTCTCTATTACTCCCTCATCTATCCATATCTCAACTATGGTATTTGTGCTTGGGGTTCTACTACCCAAAATCATTTATGTCCTCTAATTACTCAACACAAAGCTGCTATTAGGACAATTTCCAACTCTGGCCCCAGACATCACTCAGTACCCCACTCAAATCTCTGAATATGTTAGATATTAAGTCGCTGCACATTCTATCATGTGTATATATATATATATATATATATATATATATATATATATATATATTATATATATATATATATATATATATATATATATATATATATATATGTCGATCGGCTTGCTCCGATCGGCTCGGAGACCCTCGGTTCGTGGGGAAAATGTGCATTGAAGTTCCTGAAGGAATTGGGGGACAAATTGATCAGCGCTACAAAAGACCAGAGAGCAAAAAGTTTCTTGTTCCAGCGCCTCAGTGTTGCGATTCAGAGGGGAAATGCCTGTTGCGTCTTGGGCACTAGTCCAACTTCAGAGGAATTCAAAGAAGTGTTTGACTTACAACAATGATCGAACCCGTCTGTGACATTCA
This sequence comes from Procambarus clarkii, assembly GCF_040958095.1. Lineage (NCBI taxonomy): Eukaryota > Metazoa > Arthropoda > Malacostraca > Decapoda > Cambaridae > Procambarus > Procambarus clarkii. The sequence goes on along the minus strand of NC_091233.1, from coordinate 222,676 downwards.
TCAATGTTTCCCATTGTTGTGTTTTTCAAGAGATCCATAACCTTTAAGCACCTTTTTGCATTATTATTTTTGT
>NC_091233.1:215103-217603 GCF_040958095.1 Procambarus clarkii | reverse complement strand
ATAAGGGCGTGGAGGAACTTCCAGAATAACAGAATACCAGAACAGAGAGAGATACCAGAGAACCAGGAATGAGTATGTTAGGGTGAGAAGAGAAAAATTATGAAAATGATATAGCAAACAAGCCAAGACCGAACCAAAGCTACTCCATAGTCACATCAGGAGGAAAACAACAGTGAAAGAACAGGTAATGAAACTTAGAACAGGCGAGGACCGGTATACAGAGAATGACAAGAGGTGCGTGAAGAACTCAACAAGAAGTTCCAGGAGGTCTTCACAATAGAACAAGGTAAGGTCACTGTGTTAGGAGAAATGGAAGTAAACCTGGCGGCCTTGGAAGGGTTCGAAATTACGAGTGAGGAGGTCAAGAGACACCTGGTAGATCTGGATGTTAGAAAGGCTGTTGGTCCAGACGGGATCTCACCATGGGTACTGAAAGAGTGTGCAGAGGCACTTTGCTTGCCACTCTCCATAGTGTATAGTAGGTTACTGGAGACGGGAGACCTACCAGAAACATGGAAGATGGCGAATGTGGTCCCAATATACAAAAAGGGCGACCGGCAAGAGGCACTGAACTACAGGCCAGTGTCCTTAACTTGTATACCATGCAAGGTGAGGAGAAGATTGTGAGAAAAAACCTAGTAACACATCTGGAGAGAAGGGACTTCGTGACAAATCGCCAACATGGGTTCAGGGAGGATAAATCTTGCCTGACAGGCTTAATAGAATTCTACGACCAGGTGACAAAGATTAAGCAAGAAAGAGAGGGCTGGGCGGACTGCATTTTCATGGATTGTCGGAAAGCCTTTGACACAGTACCGCATAAGAGGCTGGTACATAAGCTGGAGAGACAGGCAGGTGTAACTGGTAAGGTGCTCCAGTGGATAAGGGAGTACCTAAGCAATAGGAAGCAGAGAGTTACAGCGAGGGGGTGAGACCTCAGATTGGCGTGAAGTCACCAGTAGAGTCCCACAGGGCTCTGTACTCGGTAATATCTTGTTTCTGATATATGTAAATGATCTCCCGGAGGGTATAGATAAATTTCTCTCAATGTTTGCTGACGATGCCAAAATTAAGTTATAATTTAATATTGTACTTTATAATTTACCTGCTCAAGTATCTAGGTAATTTTCCAATTGTTTTGGAATGATGATAGATTAAGTCGCCTTCAGCGATCAGTACAAGATTAATCATTGTTAATCATCCTTGAAGATTAATTTGGCAACTAGCCTAGGTTAGTCTCTCAGCTTGAGAGAGCAGGCTAAGAAGTTTAGGGTGGTTTGGGCAGGGACTGGTGGAGGTGGCTCCTCCTCCTAGGAGGAGGTCAAGGTCACGACACCTGGTCCAGGACTTCGCAAGGGGTAAAGTAAAAGTCTGTTTTGTTAATGTATTGTTTAAGAAATCATGCCATTGCCCACTTTAGGATATTATCAGCTAGGGAGTGTTCGTGTGTAACTAATTTGTGTTTTAATAAATTTGATTATTCATTTATTCGTGTTTAATAAGTTCCCTTTCTTGTCTTTCATGATTATGCGCATCTTTAGATCCTGGGCTTTGGGCGATAACACCATAGACTCCCTGTAAGTTTCTTTACCGTTTTCAATAGCTTTTCCCTTGTTTCTAGTTCAGTAAGCCACATTTAATAGTAAATTCATCACTCCTATTCATAACTGGGGAGCCATATTCGGGGAAATATATCCAATTGGCGGTTTCCTGTTTGATCGTCAATTAGGGAGATTAATCAGGGTTGGAGTGAATTAGGTGGTGGCAGTGGAATGTTCTAGAGTTCTCTAGAGTTACAGGTAGCTGATAAAGTACAATACCTTGTTGGTGTAGTACCTAGGTAATCAAATACCTAGGTGACAAGGTTTTGAGTTAGAGAGGTTGCAGTGGAAGCTCTGGGGGATCTCTAGAATAGTTAATTAAGGGCGGGATAATCGATAATAGAGAGCCATTTCCCTCGTCCCCGTTACAATGTGTAGTGAAGGTGGTGAAGGGTAGTGAGGGTGGTGAAGGGTAGTGAGGGTGGTGAAGGGTAGTGAGGGTGGTGAAGGGTAGTGAAGGTGGTGAAGGGTAGTGAAGGTGATGAAGGGAAGTGAAGGTGACGAAGGGTAGTGAAGGTGGTGAAGGACAGGGAAGGTGGTGAAGGGTAAGGAAGGTGGTGAAGGGTAGGGAAGGTGGTGAAGGGTAGGGAAGGTGGTGAAGGGTAGTGAAGGTGGTGAAGGGTAGAGAAGGTGGTGAAGGGTAGTGAAGGTGGTGAAGGGTAGTGAAGGTGGTGAAGGGTAGTGAAGGTGGTGAAGGGTAGGGAAGGTGGTGAAGGGTAGGGAAGGTGGTGAAGGGTAGTGAAGGTGGTGAAGGGTAGTGAAGGTGGTGAAGGGTAGTGAAGGTGGTGAAGGGTAGGGAAGGTGGTGAAGGGTAGGGAAAGTGGTGAAGGGTAGTGAAGGTGGTGAAGGGTAGTGAGGGTGGTGAAGGGTAGAGAAGGTGGTGAAGGGTAGTGAAGGTG
>NC_091233.1:180103-210103 GCF_040958095.1 Procambarus clarkii | reverse complement strand
AAAAAAATAAATACAGAATATGCGGTCATATTCAATGAAACATGTTTGAAAGAAAACCTGCTGCCAGTATACACCAATATATATATATGTCGTACCTAGTAGCCAGAACGCACTTCTCAGCCTACTATTCAAGGCCCGATTTGCCTAATAAGCCAAGTTTTTCTGAATTAATTGTTTTTCGACTACCTAACCTAACCTAACCTAACTTTTTAGGCAACCTAACCGAACCTAACCTATAAAGATAGGTTAGGAAAGGTTAGGTAGGGTTGGTTAGGTTCGGTCATATATCTACGTTAATTTTAACTCCAATAAAAAAAAATTGACTACATACATAATGAAATGGGTAGCTTTATCATTTCATAAGAAAAAAAATAGAGAAAATATATTAATTCAGGAAAACTTGGCTTATTAGGCAAATCGGGCCTTGCATAGTAGGCTGAGAAGTGCGTTCTGGCTATTAGGTACGACATATATATATATATATATATATATATATATATATATATATATATATATATATATATATATATATATATATATATATATATATATATATATATATATATATATATATATATATATATACACACATGTCGTACCTAGTAGCCAGAATGCACTTCTCGGCCTACTATGCAAGGCCCGATTTGCCTAATAGGCCGAGTGATTTTTTCTATTTATAATAAATTGTTTCCAATTGACTGATTTTACTTATAGTTGTTTTATTATATTAAGAACATATATTATTGAATTAGTTATGTTAGTTTAGGTTAGGTTAAGATAGGTTAGGTTAGGTTAGGTAGGGTTGGTTAGGTTCGGTCATATATCTCCGTTAGTTTTAAAAAACTCAAATTGAAAAAAAATGAACTCATACATAATGAAATGGATAGCTTTATCATTTCATAAGAAAAAATAATAGAAAAATATATAAATTCAGGAAAACTTGGCTTATTAGGCAAATCGGGCCTTGCATAGTAGGCCGAGAAGTGCATTCTAGCTACTAGGTACGACATATATATATATATATATATACTCGCAGACGTCCAGCCGTCTGCTATCGCTGTATCTATCGATGATTTCTGTGTTGTTTGCTAGGATTTCTCTGGTGATGGTTTGTTTGTGGGAAGAGATTATATGTTCCTTAATGGAGCCCTGTTGCTTATGCATTAGCAACAACGCTCCATTAAGGAATATATAATCTATATATATATATATATATATATATATATATATATATATATATATATATATATATATATATATATATATATATATATTATTAAATATGACCGAAAAAGTAAGATTAATAATTCTAACACGAATTTTCTCAATCTTTCGTACATTTCTTTTCACTGTTGGAGGTAATTCAAAAATCAATTCTCCAAAATTCATTTTTATTTCTAGTCTGACGCGACACTTGAGCGCGTTTCGTAAAACTTATTACATTTTCAAAGACTTTACACATACACAACTGAATAGAACTTACATATCTCCAATTTGTTTATATCTACATTTGAGTGAGGTGGATGGGGTGAGGTGGTATTTAATAGGGTATTAATTTCATCAACACAAGACAGAACATGAAACAATGGCTATTGAAATGGAAGTGATTGTAGAAAGCCTATTGGTCCATATTTCTTGATGCTTCTATATTGGAGCGGAGTCTTGAGGTGGGTAGAATATAGTTGTGCATTAATTGGCTGTTGATTGCTGGTGTTGACTTCTTAATGTGCAGTGCCTCGCAAACGTCAAGCCGTCTGCTATCGCTGTATCCATCGATGATTTCTGTGTTTTTACTACGATTTCTCTGACGATGGTTTGGTTGTGGGAAGAGATTATATGTTCCTTAATGGAGCCCTGTTGCTTATGCATCATTAAACGCCTAGAAAGAGATGTTGTTGTCTTGCCTATATACTGGGTTTTTTGGAGCTTACAGTCCCCAAGTGGGCATTTGAAGGCATATACGACGTTGGTCTCTTTTAAAGCGTTCTGCTTTGTGTCTGGAGAGTTTCTCATGAGTAGGCTGGCCGTTTTTCTGGTTTTATAGTAAATCGTCAGTTGTATCCTCTGATTTTTGTCTGTAGGGATAACGTTTCTATTAACAATATCTTTCAGGACCCTTTCCTCCGTTTTATGAGCTGTGGAAAAGAAGTTCCTGTAAAATAGTCTAACAGGGGGTATAGGTGTTGTGTTAGTTGTCTCTTCAGAGGTTGCATGGCGTTTCACTTTCCTTCTTATGATGTCTTCGACGAAACCATTGGAGAAGCCGTTGTTGACTAGGACCTGCCTTACCCTACAGAGTTCTTCGTCGACTTGCTTCCATTCTGAGCTGTGGCTGAGATCACGGTCGACATATGCGTTAACAACACTCCTCTTGTACCTGTCTGGGCACTTCGTCGACTTGCTTCCATAACAAAACAAGAGGAGTGTTGTTAACGCATATGTCGCCCGTGCTCTCTCTCTCTCTATATATATATGCAAAATCTAAATATAAAAAATCTATATAAAAAAAATGGAAATCACACATAATGCAATAGAGGGAATGTTTAGGTCCCGTTGAATACAGTTTCTGTGTGGTTTTCTCCTACCACCCTCTTCCTTTTGTGTTTTGTTGTCTTTTATTAGATATTTAAAGGTTACAATATGTACATTAGTTAATACAATTAGCGCTTAAAGGTCATGGATCTCTTGTGAAACACATGGGTATTAATAGTTGTTTTATTATGTAAAATAAATATAAAAGGCCCAAGGGCCATGTAGGAACAAGAATGCAAGGCCGGCAGAAGCTGCCATAAGTCTGGGAAGACAGAAGATTCTTTTGCTTTGAAGAAATTAGAAGACCCTGCTTCTCCATCCTCCTGTTTCCAAGATGGCGGCCACACCCTGCTTGCCCTGGACAATCACCATATGGAGAAGGACTGTGTGTTTACTGTGAAGGGAAGGTCAACAAATGCAGTGCCAGCATGAGTCAGTCTTGAAAGGTAAACGGTGATGGCACCCTCCCAGTAACACAAAAGCCAAGCAGGCCCAGTGAGGAAGACCTGTTGAAGGGAAAGAAGGAGAACTTGTAGTCATACATTTTTATTATATAAGATTCCTAAATATTAGATTGATATAAATTTGTGAGAGTATTCTGAGCATTTTGAATCATCTTGAGTCTTCTCCTCCCTCAGCAAATAAACTGTCAAAAGATTAAACAACCCCTGGCTCACAAGTAGCATACCCATCAATGCTTACCAATATAATACAAAGAGCCAAAGCTTCCTTTTATGAGAATAGATTTAAAGAAGCAAAACGAAATATGAACATTACATGGAAAGTCATCTCTAACATCCTAGGGTCTAAACAACACTCACATACCAAGCAGATAAAACTCTCCAAAGATGGTTACACACTTGCAACAGACTTAGATATTGCAACTAATTTCAATAGCTTCTTTTCATCAATTGGTGCAAACCTTGCCAGAAAAATTCCAGAGACCCAGACACAATATACTACATATCTCACAGGTAGCTAACTCTCTATTCCTTTTACCAGTCAGCCCGACAGACATTATATCCATAATTCAATTACTTAAAACCAAAACTTGGAACATTAATAAAATACCATATATGATATATAAGAGTGCTGCCCCTGTTCTTGCAACACCCATTCCTCTGCTATTCAACAAATCTCTAGTGTCCTACTTTTCCTGATATCCTTAAAAAAGCAAGATTGGTGCCAGTTAATAAAGGAGGCGAGACAACTGACAATTACAGAATAATATCACATCTACCTATACTTTCAAAAATTGTTTTTTTTTTTAAACAGCTCTATTCCTACTTCGTAAAATCTATATACTAAGTCCCTGCCAGTTTGGCTTTTGTTTCCAAATGAGTATCAATGATGCCATCATTAGACTGTTTGATATAATCTACACTGCCCTTGACAAAAATGAGTTCTCAATTGGCCTCTTCATTGACTTGAGAAAAGCCTTTGATACTATAAACCATAATTACCTCTTATTTAAACTTCACCACTATGGTATTCAAGGCCTTGCTTTGGACTATATTCGTTCCTATCTAAGTGACAGGAACTAATATGTACTCATCAATAGCATAACTCCAACTTTTGGACAAAAGTCCAACTTTTGCCTTATTCAAAAATAAAACCAAAAAGTACCTATTTCATCTTCATAGTTTTCTACCTAGTACTTTATGTTCACACTGTATCTAGTGCTACCTAATCCCCCAACATTTGTACCTAAGCCATATTACTTTACCACTGTAATCTTAGATATCATCTGATATCATGGTTGTTGTATTGAGTGCATATTCTACTGCATTATTCCTTGAGATTTTTCCTTGAAACGATCCTCATATTATGCTTCAGTGAACCAACTATAACCCTGAAATGTTATCCTCATGTACCTAGTAATCCTTGTTTCATTATTGTGTATTGTTATTATTGCGTATTGTTATTATTGTGTATTGTTATTAATAAAAATATTAAAAAATTATCCATTAATAAAAAACATGACCTTGAGAAGAAGTATAGGTTAGGAACCGTCTCCAAAGAATTCTCTAAGAATTACTCGTTATTGCTATCTAAAATAATTAGTCGAGCCAAAACTAAATACTACGAAGATAAATTTACCCAAATAAAGAGCAACATTAAAAAAACTTGGAGCACAATTTCACAAATATTGGGATCAAAGAAGATTTTAAATAACAAACCAACAGTCATGTCCAATAACGATGGTCAGCTTTCAGCCTCTGATTCTGCTATTGAGTTCAATAGGTTCTTCTCTTCCATTGGGTCATCCCTTGCAAATGATATTCCATCTTCCAGTACTGATGTTAAGGACTATCTTACAGGTAACTATCCACAGCCTCTGTACCTAAAGCCTACAAATTCCACTGACGTTAATGAGATAATCCTTTCCCTTAAAACCAAGTCTAGTGCCCTTGAGGAGATACCAACTTTAATTTACAAAAAAGCCTCCAGATTTTTAGCCTCTGGTATTGCATTGCTCTTCAACAAGTCACTTGAACTCCAAATCTTTCCAGATATTCTAAAAAAAGCGAGAGTAACCCCTGTCCACAAATGTGGTGATCTCACAGATGTTAACAACTACAGACCTATATCAATCCTGCCTAACTTGTCAAAAATATTTGAAAAACTAATCTACAAGCAGATTTACTCTTATCTAGCCAAACACAATATACTTAGCTCTTGTCAATATGGCTTCAGACCCAAAAAAGCACTAACGATGCACTTATTAGTATGATTAACTTGATTCATGCAGCTCTTGATAAAAATGAGTTCCCTGTTGGGCTATTTGTGGACCTGCGTAAGGCTTTTAACACTGTCAACCACCAACACCTTCTTCTTAAATTACATCATTATGGAGTCAGAGGACGCTCCCTGCAATACCTCAAATCTTACCTTACTGACAGGCTCCAGTATGTTTCTGTGAATAATTCAATTTCTCCCACCCCTACCCATCAACATCGGTGTTCCTCAGGGCAGCATACTTGGACCTCTCCTGTTTCTCATCTACATTAATGACCTTCCAAATCCCTCCCAACACCTCAAACCAATTCTATTTGCTGATGACACAACCTTCATTTACTCCAGTCCTGACCCCCTTACTGTAAATGCCACAGTAAATATTGAGCTAAATAAAGTCCATCTTTGACTAACTGCCAACAAACTCACCCTTAACATTGAAAAAAAATTCTATATTCTGTTTGGCAATAAATCCTCTAATCAAATAAATCTCAGAATAAACAATACCCAAATTTGTAACAAAATAGATGGCAAATTCCTAGGCGTTCTCATTGACCACAAGCTGAATTTCCAGGGACACATTCTAAATATATCAAAAAAAGTTTCAAAAACTGTTGCCATTCTTTCTAAGATCAGATATTAAGTTCCCCGCCCTGCCCTGGTGACGCTCTATTACTCCCTCATCTATCCATATCTCAACTATGGTATTTGTGCTTGGGGTTCTACTACCCAAAATCATTTACGTCCTCTAATTACTCAACACAAAGCTGCTATTACGATAATATCCAACTCTGGCCCCAGACATCACTCGGTACCCCTACTCAAATCTCTGAATATGTTAGATATTAAGTCACTGCATATTCTCTCGTATGTATTATACATATATAAAACGCTGAACTGTAATGCCAATCCTGACCTCAAAAGCTTCATTGAAGGTTGCAACAGAACCCATGAGCACCACACCAGAAACAAATACAGTTTTGATATTCCAAGAGTACGACTTAATCAAACTAGAAATGCTCTACAAATCAAGGGACTCAGAATGTGGAATGACCTTCCCAATCATGTTAAAGACTGTATCTCTCTCAACCAGATTAAGATAAAAGCGAAGCACTACCTAATAAATTCCCTGTAACTACCTTACCCCTATATTGTCAACCCATGTCTGTTTTTTTAAACAACGCTGTTTGTCGACCTAATTGTATTTGTGCTGCTTTTTCAATCATGTTACCCCCCTTTTTTATCTTTATTTTAATTTGTTCTCAACACATTCTATACTTTAAACTCAACTTGTATTAAGTTATAGTCTTTAATGTTTTTCCTGCCCGAAACGCTTTGCGTAATAGTGGCTTTAGGCATTGTATGTACTAGCCCTATCTATAAATCTAGAAATTTTTGTAAAATCTGTTGTGTGTATGTACCTTACCTGAATAAACATTTATTTATTAATTATTTATTATTGTGTATTGTTATTATTCTAATCTGCTTTTGTGTCAAATTTCTTCAATGTACCTGTAAACATTTTTTTGTTAATTTTAATGTAATTCTTCAACTTAAAATTATCTGTACAGGTAAAATAAATCTGTAAAGTACCTGTAAACATTTTTTTATAAATTTTACTGTTAATTTATGTAAAAAATTTCTGTTAGTTTAAGGACTTGCCCGAAACGCTATGCTTACTAGTGGCTTTACAAGAATGTAAATTCAATTTAATTTCTGTATTCTCTGTTAACCCCCAATGTACATTCTTGTATATAAATAAATATAAATAGCCTCCCCCTACTCTACCATTGACAGTAGGGGGTGCCACAGGGCAGCATCTTGGGACCTCTCCTATTTCTTATACATTATATATATATATATATATATATATATATATATATATATATATATATATATATATATATATATATATATATATATGTCGTACTTAGTAGCCATAACTCACTTCTCAGCCTACTATGCAAGGCCCGATTTACCTAATAAGCCTAGTTTTCATGAATTAATGTTTTTTCGACAACCTAACCTTCCTAACCTAACGTTTTCGGCTACCTAACCTAACCTAACCTATCTTTATAGGTTAGGTTAGGTAGGGTTGGTTAGGTTCGGTCATATATCTACGTTAATTTTAACTACAATAAAAAAAAATTGACCTCATACATAATGAAATTGGTAGCTTTATCATTTCATAAGAAAAAAATTAGAGAAAATATATTAATTCAGTAAAACTTGGCTTATTAGGCAAATCGGGCCTCGCATAGTAGGCTGAGAAGTGAGTTCTGGCTACTAGGTACGACATATATATATATATATATATATATATATATATATATATATATATATATATATATATATACATATATATATATATATATATATATATATATATATATATATATATATATATATATATATATATATGTCGTACCTAGTAGCCAGAACGTACTTCTCTGCCTACTATGCAAGGCCCGATTTGCCTAATAAGCCAACTTTTCATGAATTAATTGTTTTTCAACTACCTAACCTACCTAACCTAACCTAACCTAACCTTTTCGGCTACCTAACCTAACCTAATCTATAAAGATAGGTTAGGTTAGGTTAGGTAGGGTTGGTTAGGTTCGGTCATATATCTACGTTAATTTTAACTCCAATAAAAAAATATTGACCATACATAATGAAATGGGTAGCTTTATCATTTCATAAGAAAAAAAATTGAGAAAATATTTTAATTCAGGAAAACATGGCTTATTAGGCAAATCGGGCCGTGCATAGTAGGTCGAGAAGTGCGTTCTGGCTACTAGGTACGACATTATATATATATATATATATATATATATATATATATATATATATATATATGTCGTACCTAATAGCCAGAACGCACTTCTCAGCCTACTATTCAAGGCCCGATTTGCCTAATAAGCCAAGTTTTCATGAATTAATGTTTTTTCGTCTACCTAACCTAACCTAACCTAGCTTTTTTTGGCTACCTAACCTAGCCTTACCTATAAATATAGGTTAGGTTAGGTTAGGTAGGGTTGGTTAGGTTCGGTCATATATCTACGTTAATTTTAACTCCAATAAAAAAAAAATTGACCTCATACATAGAGAAAAGGGTAGCTTTATCATTTCGTAAGAAAAAAATTAGACAAAATATATTAATTCAGGAAAACTTGGCTTATTAGGCAAATTGGGCCTTGCATAGTAGGCTGAGAAGTGAGTTCTGGCTACTAGGTACGACATATATATATATATATATATATATATATATATATATATATATATATATATATATATATATATATATATATATATATGTCGTACCTAATAGCCAGAACGCACTTCTCAGCCTACTATTCAAGGCCCGATTTGCCTAATAAGCCAAGTTTTCATGAATTAATGTTTTTTCGTCTACCTAACCTAACCTAACCTAGCTTTTTTTGGCTACCTAACCTAGCCTTACCTATAAATATAGGTTAGGTTAGGCTAGGTAGGGTTGGTTAGGTTCGGTCATATATCTACGTTAATTTTAACTCCAATAAAAAAAAAATTGACCTCATACATAGAGAAAAGGGTAGCTTTATCATTTCGTAAGAAAAAAATTAGACAAAATATATTAATTCAGGAAAACTTGGCTTATTAGGCAAATTGGGCCTTGCATAGTAGGCTGAGAAGTGAGTTCTGGCTACTAGGTACGACATATATATATATATATATATATATATATATATATATATATATATATATATATATATATATGTCGTACCTAATAGCCAGAACGCACTTCTCAGCCTACTATTCAAGGCCCGATTTGCCTAATAAGCCAAGTTTTCATGAATTAATGTTTTTTCGTCTACCTAACCTAACCTAACCTAGCTTTTTTGGCTACCTAACCTAGCCTTACCTATAAATATAGGTTAGGTTAGGTTAGGTAGGGTTGGTTAGGTTCGGTCATATATCTACGTTAATTTTAACTCCAATAAAAAAAAAATTGACCTCATACATAGAGAAAAGGGTAGCTTTATCATTTCGTAAGAAAAAAATTAGAGAAAATATATTAATTCAGTAACACTTGGCTTATTAGGCAAATCGGGCCTCGCATAGTAGGCTGAGAAGTGAGTTCTGGCTACTAGGTACGACATATATATATATATATATATATATATATATATATATATGTCGTACCTAGTAGCCAGAACTCACTTTTTGGCCTACTATTCAAGGCCCGATTTGCCTAATAAGCCAAGTTTTCCTGAATTAATATATTTTTTCTATTTTTTTTCTTATGAAATGATAAAGCTACCCATTTCATTATGTATGAGGTCAATTTTTTTTATTGTAGTTAAAATTAACGTAGATATATGACCGAACCTAACCAACCCTACCTAACCTAACCTAACCTATCTTCATAGGTTAGGTTGGGTTAGGTTGCCGAAAAAGGTAGGTTAGGTTAGGTTAGGTAGGTTAGGTAGTCGAAAAAACATTAATTCATAAAAACTTGGCTTATTAGGCAAATCGGGCCTTGCATAGTAGGCTGAGAAGTGCGTTCTGGCTATTAGGTACGACATATATATATATATATATATATATATATATGTACCTAGTAGCCAGAACTCACTTCTCAGCCTACTATTCAAGGCCCAATTTGCCTAATAAGCCAAGTTTTCATGAATTAATATATTTACTATAATTTTTTTCTTATGAAATGATAAAGCAACCCTTTTCTCTATGTATGAGGTCAATTTTTTTTTATTGGAGTTAAAATTAACGTAGATACATGACCGAACCTAACCAACCCTACCTAACCTACCCTAATCTATATTTATAGGTAAGGTTAGGTTAGGTAGCCAAAAAAAGCTAGGTTAGGTTAGGTTAGGTAGGTTAGGTAGACGAAAAAACATTAATTCATGAAAACTTGGCTTATTAGGCAAATCGGGCCTTGAATAGTAGGCTGAGAAGTGCGTTCTGGCTATTAGGTACGACATATATATATATATATATATATATATATATATATATATATATATATATAATATATATATATATATATATATATAATATATATATATATATATATATATATATATATATATATATATATATATATATATATATATATATATATATATATGTCGTACCTAGTAGCCAGAACTCACTTCTCAGCCTACTATGCGAGGCCCGATTTGCCTAATAAGCCAAGTGTTACTGAATTAATATATTTTCTCTAATTTTTTTCTTACGAAATGATAAAGCTACCCTTTTCTCTATGTATGAGGTCAATTTTTTTTTATTGGAGTTAAAATTAACGTAGACATATGATATCGTAGATATATGATAACGTAGATATATATATATATATATATATATATATATATATATAATATATATATATATATATATATAATATATATATATATATATATATATGTCGTACCTAGTAGCCAGAACGCACTTCTCGGCCTACTATTCAAGGACCGATTTGCCTAATAAGCCAAGTTTTCCTGAATTAATATAGTTTCTCTAATTTTTTTCTTATGAAATGATAAAGCTACCCATTTCATTATGTATGAGGTCAATTTTTTTTTATTGGAGTTAAAATTAACGTTGATATAAGACCAAACCTAACCAACCCTACCTAACCTAACCTAACCTATCTTTATAGGTTAGGTTAGGTTAGGTAGCCGAAAAAGTTAGGTTAGGTTAGGTTAGGTAGGTTAGGTAGTCGAAAAACAATTAATTCATGAAAACTTGGCTTATTAGGCAAATCGGGCCTTGCATAGTAGGCTGAGAAGTGCGTTCTGGCTACTAGGTACGACATATATATATATATATATATATATATATATATATATATATATATATATATATATATATATATATTATATATATATATATATATATATATATATATATATATATATATATATATATATATATGTCGTACCTAGTAGCCAGAACTCACTTCTCAGCCTACTATGCAAGGCCCGATTTGCCTAATAAGCCAAGTTTTCATGAATTAATTGTTTTTCGACTACCTAACCTACCTAACCTAACCTAACCTAACTTTTTCGGCTACCTAACCAAACCTAACCTATATAGATAGGTTAGGTTAGGTTAGGTAGGGTTGGTTAGGTTCAGTCATATATCTACGTTAATTTTAACTCCAATAAAAAAAAAGTGACCTCATACATAATGAAATGGGTAGCTTTATCATTTCATAAGAAAAAAATTAGAAAAAATATATTAATTCAGGAAAACTTGGCTTATTAGGCAAATCGAGCCTTGAATAGTAGGCCAAAAAGTGAGTTCTGGCAACTAGGTACGACATATATATATATATATATATGTCGTACCTAGTAGCCAGAACTCACTTCTCAGCCTACTATGCGAGGCCCGATTTGCCTAATAAGCCAAGTGTTACTGAATTAATATATTTTCTCTAATTTTTTTCTTATGAAATGATAAAGCTACCTATTTCATTAAGTATGAGGTCAATTTTTTTTTATTGGAGTTAAAATTAACGTAGATATATGACCGAACCTAACCAACCCTACCTAACCTAACCTAACCTATCTTTATAGGTTAGGTTAGGTTAGGTAGCCGAAAACGTTAGGTTAGGTTAGGTTAGGTAGGTTAGGTTGTCGAAAAAACATTAATTCATGAAAACTAGGCTTATTAGGCAAATCGGGCCATGCATAGTAGGCTGAGAAGTGAGTTCTGGCTACTAGGTACGACATATATATATATATATATATATATATATATGTCGTACCAAATAGCCAGAACGCACTTCTCAGTCTACTATGCAAGGCCCGATTTGCCTATTAAGCCAAGTTTTCCTGAATTGATGTATTTTTTCTAATTTTTTTCTTATGAAATGATAAAGCTACCCATTTCATTATGTATGAGGTCAATTTTTTTTTATTGGAGTTAAAACTAACGTAGATATATGACCGAACCTAACCAACCCTACCTAACCTATCCTAACCTATCTCTATCGGTTAGGTTACGTTAGGTAGCAGAAAAAGTTAGGTTAGGTTAGGTTAGGTAGGTTAGGTAGTCGAAAAAACATTAATTCATGAAAACTTGGCTTATTAGGCAAATTGGGCAATGCATAGTAGGCAGAGAAGTGCGTTCTGGCTACTAGGTACGACATATATATATATTGATATATATATTGATATATATATATATATATATATATATATATATATATATATATATATATATATATATATATATCAATATATATATATGTCGTACCTAGTAGCCAGAACGCACTTCTCTGCCTACTATGCAAGGCCCGATTTGCCTATTAAGCCAAGTTTTCATGAATTAATTGTTTTTCGACTACCTAACCTACCTAACCTAACCTAACCTAACTTTTTCGGCTACCTAACCTAACCTAACCTATAAAGATAGGTTAGGTTAGGTTAGGTAGGGTTGGTTAGGTTCGGTCATATATCTACGTTAATTTTAACTCCAATAAAAAAAAATTGACCTCATACATAACGAAATGGGTAGCTTTATCACTTCATAAGAAAAAAATTAGAGAAAATATATTAATTCAGGAAAACTTGGCTTATTAGGCAAATTTGGCCTTGCATAGTAGGCTGAGAAGTGCGTTCTGGCTACTAGGTACGACATATATATATATATATATATATATATATATATATATATATATATATATATATTAGTATATTTTGGTAGCAGTCTTTCCTGTAGACATATTTTATTAAATATGACCGAAAAAGTAAGATTAATAATTCTAACACGAACTTTCTCGATATTTCGTACGTTTCTTTTCACTGTTGGTGGTAATTCAAAAATCAATTCTCCAAAATTCATTTTTATTTCTAGTCTGACGCGACACTTGGGCGCGTTTCGTAAAACTTATTACATTTTCAAAGACTTTAGTTTACACATACACAACTGAATAGAACTTACACATCTTCGATTTGTTTATATCTACATTTGAGTGAGGTGGATGGGATGAGGTGGTATTAATAGGGTATTAAATTCCTAAACACAAGACAGAACACGAAATAATGGGTATTGAATGGAAGTGATTGTAGAAAGCCTATTGGTCCATATTTCTTGATGCTTCTATATTGGAGCGGAGTCTTGAGGTGGGTAGAATATAGTTGTGCATTAATTGGCTGTTGATTGCTGGTGTTGACTTCTTGATGTGTAGTGCCTCGCAGACGTCAAGCCGCCTGCTATCGCTGTATCTATCGATGATTTCTGTGTTGTTTACTAGGATTTCTCTGGCAATGGTTTGGTTGTGGGAAGAGATTATATGTTCCTTAATGGAGCCCTGTTGCTTATGCATCGTTAAACGCCTAGAAAGAGATGTTGTTGTCTTGCCTATATACTGGTTTTTTTGGAGCTTACAGTCCCCAAGAGGGCATTTGAAGGCATAGACGACGTTGGTCTCTTTTAAAGCGTTCTGCTTTGTGTCTGGAGAGTTTCTCATGAGTAGGCTGGCCGTATTTCTGGTTTTATAGTAAATCGTCAGTTGTATCCTCTGATTTTTGTCTGTAGCGATAACGTTCCTATTAACAATATCTTTCAGGACCCTTTCCTCCGTTTTATGAGCTGTGGAAGAGAAGTTCCTGTAAAATAGTCTAATAGGGGGTATAGGTGTTGTGTTAGTTGTCTCTTCAGAGGTTGCATGGCGTTTCACTTTCCTACTTATGATGTCTTCGACGAAACCATTGGAGAAGCCAATGTGTAAACTAAAGTCTTTGAAAATGTAAGTGTCGCGTCACACTAGAAATAAAAATAAATTTTGGAGAATTGATTTTTGAATTACCACCAACAGTGAAAAGAAACGTACGAAAGATCGAGAAAATTCGTGTTAGAATTATTAATCTTACTTTTTCGGTCATATATATATATATATATATATATATATATATATATATATATATATATATATATATATATATATATATATATATATATATATATTGGTGTATACTGGCAGCAGGTTTTCTTTCAAACATGTTTCATTGAATATGACCGCATATTCTGTATTTATTATTTTCTGGTTTAGGGCTTCTATCCCTCTAACTATTTTCTTAGCATCAGGGCTTAATTGGAATAGGAGTTCTCCAAAACTCATTTTCGTACTTTTAAGGTGAAGAAAAGAAGTGATTTACTATAGAGTGTATTACACTTATTTGTAAAATTTGCACGACGTTTCGAACCTCCATGGTTCATTCTCAAGTGAACAATCTTACAATACTAGTTGATTTTATACCCGCATTAGGTCAGGTGATAATACAATGAAGGTGAAAAACATGGGGGGATACATAAGGGATAAACATAGGGGCTGCAGAAGGCTAATTGGCCCATACGAGGCATCTCCTATCTAAACACAAAGATTAATCCAGTGTAATTGGCCTGTTATGTTGGACATTGTCTTCTGTGTTGGCATCGATATGTTCTTGTCTTGTTCTTACTCTCATGGTGGGTAGAGTAAATAGTTCCGTGATTTGGGTGTTCATGGTAGGTCGCTCTATTCTTATGTGAATTGCCTCAAGAATTTGTAATCTTCTTGAATCTTGGGTTTTATCTATTATGCAAGTATTCTTGTTCAACATTTCTCTTGTTAGAGTAATGTCATGGGCTTGTCTCATGTGATTCCTAGGGGCACCAGATTGAAGATGGCATGTCAAACGCCTCGTCAGCTTGGTCGACGTCATACCTATGTACTTACATTGAAGGTTACATCCTTCGTGGGGGCAAGTGTACATGTATACAACGCTTGACTGCTGTAGAGGGTTCTCCGTCGGCTTCGGGCTGTTTTTGATAAGGAGTTCGGAAGTCTTCTTGGTTTTGTAGAATATTATCAGGTTTATGTTTTGGTTAGGAGTAGTGCTTTTTACTCCTTTACGGATTATTTCTTTCATTATTCTTTCCTCTTTTATATGTTCACTGTGCATGGTTGATTTGTAATATAATTTTATTGGGGGTGTTGTGGTTTCTGTTCTAGGTTCTGAATTATACCAACGGTCCAAGTGTCTTCTTATAGCAGCGTTTATTTCCGCGTTGCTATATCCGTTGTTCACCAATACCTGAGTTACTCTTTCAAACTCTCTACTCACGTTGCTCCATTCAGAGCAGTGGGTAAGCGCTCGACGAATACAAGCATTGAGAACACTGGCTTTGTATCTTTGGGGGCACTCACTTCTACCGTTCAGGCATAATCCTATGTTGGTGGGCTTGGTATATACGTTGGTGCTTAAAGAGGTTCCTGTTTTTGTTATTAGTACATCCAAGAATGGCAGACTGTTATTTTCACTATTTTCATGTGTAAATCGGAGTACTGACTCTCTCTCTAGGTGTCTTTTTAGGTCAATTAGTTCATCTGAGTCTTTTACTATTACGAATATGTCATCTACATAACGGCAGTATACAGTTGGTTTTTGTCTGCTACTGAAGACCCTATCTTCGATGGTTCCCATATAAAAATTAGCAAATAAAACTCCTAAGGGGGAGCCCATTGCTACTCCGTCTATATGTAAATACATGTCTCCTTGTGGACTGATGAAAGGGGCTTCCTTTGTACATGCTTCGAGAAGACTTTTCAAGTGTGGCTCAGGTATGTCTAATTTGGGGGTGCTCTCGTCTCTGTATACTCTGTCCAGTATCATTCCTATGGTTGTGTCGACTGGGACGTTGGTAAAAAGGGATTCAACGTCCAGGGAAGCGATGATTCCATCGGGCTGGGTAGATTTGATCAATTCTAGGAAATCTGCTGATGATTGTAGACTAAACTTACTTGGAGTGTATGGAGTTAGGAGTTCATTGAGTTTTTTTGCCAGGTGATAAGTTGGGGTTGGTATTTGGCTGATTATAGGGCGTAGTGGGTTACCTGGTTTATGCGTCTTAACATTGCCGTAGGCATATCCTAAGCCATAGTCGCCTTGAAGTTTATTGAAATGCACACTACCTTTCTTTGCGTTGATTGCTGTAATTGTTTTGTTTACTTTCCGCTTAAGGTCTTCTACGGGGTTCCTCGTGATTCGTTGAAATTTGGAGTCGTCACTTAGGATGTCGCTAATTTTGTTCATGTATTCATGGGTAGGAATCAATATATATGCTGCTGTTTTGTCGGCTTTTCTTATTGTTACGTCTTTCAGATTTTTTAGTTGTTTCGCTGCTTCTTTGAGTCGTGGGGTTAAGATTGTAGATGAATATGTTCCTCGTTTTTTCCCTGCTTCTGCAAGTAGTTCAGCTTGAAGTGTGTCCGTGGTGATGACTTTTTTGTTGTCTTCTAGCTTATGGATATCGTCCAGAAGCATTTCGATTTCCAGGCGTTTTTGATGCATCTTTGGTTTAGATAAGAATTGACAATTTAGACCAAGATTTAAGAGGTCTCGTTGGTCCTGGGTAAGATCATAAGAAGTCAGGTTAAAGTAGCCATCTTTAGGACGAGGGATTTTTAGCTGTCCACCGTTTAGGGATGTTAACTTAAGGAGTGTCTTTGTTTCTACAAGAGTTTTATGTTGTTGTTTCAGGTTAAATAGTTCACTGTTGATGGTTTGCTTGAGTTGGATAGGGATGTCGTACTGGGTCCATTTGTTTAACAGATGCTCCGCCTGCTCTATAAAGGTTTGGAGGGCTTCCTTCTTCTTGTTTAGTTGATGCCGAATGAGCTCTTGCCTATACTTATAGGTAAACTCTGTATTGCGGACTGCTGGGTCATGTGGGTTTATATTGGTGTATACTGGCAGCAGGTTTTCTTTCAAACATGTTTCATTGAATATATATATATATATATATATATATATATATATATATATATATATATATATATATATATATATATATTTATATATATATATATATATATATATATATATATATATATATATATATATATATATATATATATATATATATATATATATATATATATATATATATATATGACAATGTCAGACCACGGAGGAAAAATGAAACAGGAAATCTCCTTAAGTACTTTCGTATATTAAATACATCTTCAGAAGGACCTTCTGAAGATGTATTTAATATACGAAAGTACTTAAGGAAATTTCCTGTTTCATTTTTCCTCCGTGGTCTGACATTGTCACATTCTTAATCACGTGTTTATTTTCGTGATATACACACATATATATATATATATATTTATAGTAGCCAGAACGCACTTCTCAGCCTACTATGCAAGGCCCGATTTGCCTAATAAGCCAAGTTTTCATGAATTAATATATTTTCTCTAATTTTTTTCTTATGAAATGATAAAGCTACCCATTTCATTATGTATGAGGTCAATTTTTTTTTATTTTAGTAAAAATTAACGTAGATATATGACTGAACCTAACCAACCCTGCCTAACCTAACCTAACCTATCTCTATAGGTTAGGTTAGGTTAGGTAGCCGAAAAAGTCAGATTAGGTTAGGTTAGGTAGGTTAGGTAGTCGAAAAACAATTAATTCATGAAAACGTGGCTTATTAGGCAAATCGGGCCTTGCATAGTTGGCTGAGAAGTGCGTTCTGGCTACTAGGTACGACATATATATATATATATATATATATATATATATATATATATATATATATATATATATATATATATATATATATATATATATATATATATATGTCGTACCTAGTAGCCAGAACGCACTTCTCAGCCAACTATGCAAGGCCCGATTTGCCTAATAAGCCACGTTTTCATGAATTAATTGTTTTTCGACTACCTAACCTACCTAACCTAACCTAATCTGACTTTTTCGGCTACCTAACCTAACCTAACCTATAGAGATAGGTTAGGTTAGGTAGGGCTGGTTAGGTTCGGTCATATATCTACGTTAATTTTAACTCCAATAAGAAAAAAATGACCTCATACATTATGAAATGAGTAGCTTTATCATTTCATAATACAAAAATTAGAGAAAATATATTAATTCAGTAAAACTTGGCTTATTAGGCAAATCGGGTCTTGCATAGTAGGCTGAGAAGTGCGTTCTGGCTACTAGGTACGACATATATATATATATATATATATATATATATATATATATATATATATATATATATATATATATATATATATATATAGATAGATACAGCGATAGCAGGCGGCTTGACGTTTGCGAGGCACTACACATCAAGAAGTCAACACCAGCAATCAACAGCCAATTATTGCACAACTATATTCTACCCACCTCAAGACTCCGCTCCAATATAGAAGCATCAAGAAATATGGACCAATAGGCTTTCTACAAACACTTCTATTCAATATCCATTGTTTCGTGTTCTGTCTTGTGTTGATGAAATTAATACCCTATTAATACCCTTGTTCTGTCTTGTGTTGATGAAATTAATACCCTATTAATACCACATTTTGTTCTGTCTTGTGTTAATGCCACATCACCCCTTCCACCTCACTCAAATGTAGATATAAAATCGGAGATACGTAAGTTCTATTCAGTTGTGTATTCGTGAACTAAAGTCTTTGAAAATGTAATAAGTTTTACGAAACGCGCCCGTGTCGCGTCAGACTAGAAATAAAAATGAATTTTGGAGAATTGATTTTTGATTTACCTCCAACAGTGAAGCGTAATGTACGAAAGATTGAGAAAATTCGTGTTAGAATTATTAATCTTACTTTTTCGGTCATATTTAATAATATATGTCTACAGGAAAGACTGCTACCAAAATATACTAATATATATATATATATATATATATATATATATATATATATATATATATATATATATATATATATATATATATATATATATATATATATGTCGTACCTAGTAGCCAGCCAGAACACAGTCCTCGGCCTACTATGCAAGGCCCGATTTGTTAAATAAGCCAAGTTTTCCAGAATTTACATATTTTTCGATTTTTTTTTTATGAAATGATAAAGCTATCCATTTCATTATGTATGAGTTAAGTTTTTAATATGATTTAAAACTAAAGTAGGTACGTGACCGAACCTAACCAACCCTACCTAACCTAAACTAACATAACTAAGTCAATAATTTATGTTCTTAATATACAGACAATCTTCAGAATAGACAGTACGTTTTAATACTAAATGTAATAAGTACAATCCTGACTATCGGCATAGTACATAAATACACTTAATCGCCAGCATTCCACCAAAATATTGTGAATATTATTGTTTACCTAAAAAGCTGTATAGAAAACCACGACCTAAACTTACCTTAGTTATGTAGGAGGACAAACATGTAAATAGCATTTATTGCTTATTAATTACAATTAATACCTAACCTATATCTATATGGATATTACAGTTTTATAGAACTAATAAAACAAAACTAAAGTCTTTCAATAAATTATAAAGTATCTCAGGATATTTGCATTTTTTTTTATAAAATCTCTATTGTTTAAAACAACGGAAAAAGAAATTCTTTATATTTAAAACTTGTGTGCATAGAATTGAACACAAAAACTTCAACCTAAAAATTTTGAGTGTATTAACAAGAAATAAGGGGAATATATGGGAAGGTAAATGTAACAGCATAATTAAGTGTAATGATATACTATTTAGACAGTCAGGAATGTACTTATTACATTTAGTTTTAAAGGGTACTGTCTATTCGAAAGAAGGGTTGCACTCACAAGATGAGTATGGGGTGTCCAATAAACTACAACTTGCATGATGAGTATAATATTCATGCTATATATTACAGTAAATAAAATATAACATTTTATCTGTGGCGTACCAAAGGTAAAATGGTAAATTTTAAGGGTTAACTGGAGAAGATCATTACAACAAATGGGGGGACCATCGACAAGCCGCCAGCTTCTTGTCCTCGTCGATGCCACTAATGTAAGTGACCCTCAGGTATATAAATACTTTAATGACAAAAATTTGAAAATATATAGTATGGTTCCGAATGTCTCATGATATAGAACATATTAAGGTTTAAAATCAAATTAATTAGGAGCTCTACTTGTGGCTGACATTCCCCAGCTTGGCGCCTTCTTTTGGTAATTACTTGCTTGTGGCTGACATACAGTATATAATCAGACTATTTCTGCCATAATTCAGCTACACATCAGTCATGCATCATAGTTAGCATATGCATATCTTTACTGCTGTTTTGTGTATTAACGCAAGTAAGTAATTATCAAAGAAGGCACCAAACCGGAAAGGCTATGTAGCACCATCAAATGTGTGGAATAATCAGAGGGCGCTAAATATCACTAAGGATGCCAATACGAGAACAAACGCTTAAGGCGAACGATATCAAAAGTATCCGATTCTTGGTGAATCCTATCGAGGGACAAGTGACCGCGAGGGACGGTCGGAAAGCAAGACACGCTCGTCCTGGAAGTGAAGACATTCAACAAGGATATGCACAATTGTAAGAGGGATAATGCAGTTAGGACAATAAGGAGCAGGGCGGCGCTCCATTAAGTGTCCATGAGACACTTAAGCTCGTCTGGCCAATACGCAACCTCGCCAGAACCGTTTCCCACTCGGTTACGGTGGTAGGAGGAAGGCCACGGGGACACACTACTCTTAAGAGTATGCAGTTTGTTACCAGTATCAGAAGACCAACAACTCTGCCATTGGGCAAGGATGGAGGAATGAATAACTGGGTAAAAGTCAGAATAAAGAATCCCTTTATGGGAGATAGGATAGGTGCGGAGAGCTTCCTGAGCGGCAGCATCCACACGCTCATTGAAAGAGACACCAATATGGCTGGGAACCCAGCAAAACTCAATTGTCTTAAATCTACTGGAGATAAGAAACAGTCAATGTTGAACCTCGACGACCACCAGATTGACTGGATTAAAGGACTCCAGAGCCATAAAGGCACTGCGAGAGTCAACTACAACCACAAAGGAGGATTGACAGCGAGAAAGCAGGAGACGAAGAGCATAGAGAATAGCATAAAGTTCTGCAGTGAAGATGCTAGTCTCCGGAAGCAGGCGACACATATAGGTGTGGTCAGGAAAAACAACAGAGTTGCCTATACCATGCACAGATTTAGACCAAATGGTGAAGATGGAAACGGAGTGGGAGTGTGAAGATAAGTGTTCAAGGAAAAGGCGTTTCAGAACTGTAGAAGAGGTAAAAGCGTTAGTGATGTGAGTCAGAGATTTACAATATTTAGGAAGGGGGACCCTCCACAGAGGCATGCACGGAACAACACGAGGAGAAATGTTAGTAATACTAACTGAAAGAGAATGTTGCAGGAGAGACAACCAGACAGAAAGAGGGAGATGGTGAAGGGGAACAGGAACTATAGGACTGGGGAAAAGTCAAAGCACGACACAGGCAAGAGTGAGGGTGTTGTAAGGACCACGCAAGGTAGCGAAGATAGTAGCGGTCTCGGCGGTCCTGGAGAGACAGGAAGCGAGTGTCAACATACAAGCTGAGGGCAGGAGTTGAACGAAAGGCACCAGAGCTGAGGTGCAACCCAGTATGGTGCCAAGGATCAAGACGGCGAAGAGTAGAAGGAGAAGCAGAAGAGTAAACAATGCAACCATAATCGAGATTGAACAGTATGAGAGAGGAATGTAAAGAGAGGAGTGTACTCCTATCCGGTCCCCAAGAAGTATGGGACAAAACCTTAAGTAGGTTAAGGGCCTTAGAGCATTCAACACGGAGGTAAGAGATATGGGGTGACCAAGACAAACGAGTGTCAAAGATTAACCCCAAAAGCTTAGGAAAATCTTTGTACACAAGGGGATGACCATAAAGCGACAAAGAGGGACGGAGAACGACATGCTTCCGAGTAAAAGTCACAGCAAAAGTCTTAGTTGCAGAGAACTTGAAGTCATGATTGGAGCCCAAGACAACACAGCATCAATCGCAAGTTGAAGCCGCCGTTGAAGGATAGGTGAATCATCACTTCGACAGCAGAGGGCAAGATCGTTGATATAGAGAGCGGAGAAGACGCCAGAAGGGAGGGAAGAAGACCATTGAGGGCAACCAGAAAAAGATTAGTACTCAGAACACTACCTTGGGGTACACCTTCGTATTGTCGAAAAGAGGCAGAGAGAGTGGCACCAAGCCTCACTCTAAAGGAACGATGAGAGAGGAAGCTTCGGAGGAAGAGAGGGAGATTACCACGAAGGCCAAAATAACGAAGTTGGGACAGAATATGGTATCTCCAGGTGGTGTCGTAGCCTTTTCCAGGTCAAAAAGGAAAGCTACAATGAAGGTCTTCACAGCAAAAGCAGTGCGAATATGAACGTCCAAGTTCACCAGAACATAAGTCGTGCTGCGGCACTTGTGAAAACCAAATTCAGAAGGGAAGAGGAGGTGAAAGCATTCCAAGTACTACATCAGACACACATTGTCCACTCATTCAAAGAGTTTGTTAACACAACTCGGTGAGGGAAATAGGGCGGAAGTCCTTAGGGAATGTCCCGAGAGACCCCGGTTTCCGAATAGGGCAGTACAACGGCATTGAGCCAGTCCTCAGAGACTGACGACGACTCCCAGACCTGATTATACAGACTCAGTAAATACTGAGACGTGCAAAGAGGGGGATGCCGAAGCATCTCATAATGAATTTCATCTTAACCCCCTGCCGTAGAACCGCAGAGGGCCAGGGCAGACTGCAGTTCAAAGAGAGAGAGAGAGAAGGCATCTTTATAGGGAAGGTGGAGATGAGTGCAGAAATCTAAGGGATGAGATTCAAGAGCGGGCTTAAGAAGAAGGAAGGATTGAGGAAGATGAGAACCAGAGCTAACAGTAGAAAAGTGGAAACCCAGTTCGGTTACGACCTTCACTGGGTCCGCCACAAGAGTACCTGGAGGTGAAGGACCGTGAGACATCTGGAACGAACTTACTTCTTGCGGACTTTCTTCCAGATTTGCGGTAGAGGAGTTTCGGATGTAATGGTGGAAACATAAGATTGCCAACTCTCACGTTTAGCTGTACGGATGGTCCTATGGGCCACTGCTCTTGCCTTCCGAAACAAAATAAAAGAATCAGCCGTCTGCCGACGTTGGTATTTATTCCAGGCTGCACGCTTACAGCGGACATAGTCCGCATTCCACCAGAGAACGCACTTCTACGTGCCCCGGAAGGTAGAGCGAGGAATAAAGAGGAAGGCAGTGTCGACGACAGTATCATGAAAAAGGAGGAGGGCGTGAGGGAAAGGCAGAGCGGAGAGGTCGGAGAGAGTAGCATGGAGGGTGAATAGATTCCAGTCAGCCCTGGCAAACTACCACCTAGGGAAGGAAAAGGGAGGGTGAAAAGAGAAAAAGATAACAAGGATGGGGAAATGGTCACTGTTATGGAGGTCATTAAAAACCCGTCACGTGAAATCTAAGTAAAGAGATGACAAACAAAGAAAAAGATCAAGACAGGAAAGGGTGCGAGTGCGAGAGTTCACTTGAGTGGTTTCACCAGGATTCAGAAGAGACGGAAGAAGAGAGGACAAATGGTTCCAGAAGGCGGCCTCGGGTGTTTGTCAGAACATCACCCCAGGGGGTATTGTTGGAAATTTCCAACACTGATACATCTCTATTGTATCACAATACACTACTGTTGTATATTAATTACAGTATCAATTAACTTTACTTACTGTAGTACTAATATAAACTAATATTTCTATCTGCGCGTCATTTGCTGACATTCTCACCACATCGAGAGGCAGGATTGCATCAGATATTGTCTAGTATGACATATTTATTACCAATATGTTAGAGAATTGAGTAAGGTTCTCTACTTTTATCAGTATTCTGTCTAATAATTAATTATGTGAAGATTGGCATGGCTGGCGAGTCGCACAGCAAGACGTGAGGATTGGCGTGGCTGACGAGTCGCACAGCGAGACGTGAGGATTGGCGTGGCTGACGAGTCGCACAGCGAGACGTGAGGATTGGCGTGGCTGACGAGTCGCACAGCGAGACGTGAGGATTGGCGTGGCTGACGAGTCGCACAGCGAGACGTGAGGATTGGCGTGGCTGACGAGTCGCACAGCAAGACGTGAGGATTGGCGTGGCTGACGAGTCGCACAGCGAGACGTGAGGAGTGGCGTGGCTGACGAGTCGCACAGCGAGACGTGAGGAGTGGCGTGGCTGACGAGTCGCACAGCGAGACGTGAGGATTGGCGTGGCTGACGAGTCGCACAGCGAGACGTGAGGATTGGCGTGGCTGACGAGTCGCACAGCGAGACGTGAGGATTGGCGTGGCTGACAAGTCGCACAGCATTAGTCGCGTGGTAGCTCAACAGACGGCCGCCATTCAATACCATCACGTGGTCTACAGTGCTCAACAGTTTAATAATGCATCTACAATTATAGTCATGACCTGTTATTACGCGTACACAGCAGTGGACGCCAGGGACTGACAGATGCGATACCGGCAGACCTTAGTGTTCTCGCACGCTCACGTTAAGTATACTTTTCTGGTTTGATACATCATTCAAGATCGTGTATTTGTGGGTAGTCTGTCGTTATATTACAAGAAGACCTATACTACAATGTTAGTTGATTTTCCCTTTTTATTTCAATGAATATTTAAATAATTCATAGCCTAATCAAATGCTACTCAAATTTCCATGATTGCAGCGTGCAGGCGAGGATGTAACAAGTTGTCTCTCTTCACCTATGATGTTCACTGCTGGTTTCTTCATTATTGGAATCTTGTGATCACGTGGGCGAGTAACGAAACGGACTTAGTGAAGTCGTCTTACAGCTAAGACATATGTTTTTGTAGAAATTTGAATAAGATTAGTAGTAGTTTCTCTATATAAATTCATATAGGATAGTTAAGAGGAATAATCTAACGCAAGAATTTATCACTCGGTGTTTAATGAACCTACATTTATTATTTCTTAAGATTTAATAATCTTTCATTATTAATTATTTAATATGTCATATCTTGAATCTACATTCTAGTTCAGTTTTTGCCATGTTACTGACCTTTTAATGAACTAGTGACGAACCACACTGGTTCCTAGATATATATGAACGTCTAGAAATAACCCCCCAATGTTGATATTTGAGGCTTTAACTTTAATCAATTAATAATACAGTCTATTCATTGTCTTTAAGTGATTGTTAAATCAATTACCATACATAGGCACTGGTTCTATAGTGTTAAATTCATACTCACCTTTATTTGTTTTCCCTCTTTTCTCAAAAGTGGGTGGTCCTTCGATTTATGTTAATTATCATTATTAAATAATTCAATATGTGAGTAAAGCCCCAGATACCCAACAGGTATGTCAACAGTTGAAATCACTCAACAGGAGCACAGGCTCCGGCAAGGAGTCCAGTAGGTCCTTAAGATCAGGAGGAGAAAGTGGGACATTTGGGGGGGGGGGGGAAGATAAATGGAACAAACCGTATACCATTTACTCTGACAAAGACATGGGCAGCAGAACATTGGATAGGGATGGAAAATGTAGGGGGACGAAGGGAATATTAGTACAAATCGAGAGAGCAGTAGAGTTATGAGCCCCAGAAAAAGTTGGGGAAGGGGGGGAGAGAAAAAGGAATAACCACGGAAGTGACCAGGACGAGCACCAAGCATTGGCTCCTGGAGACATACAAAAAGGGGTGAAAACTGTGTAATCATGAGTTGGAGTTCATGGAAGTTGGCATAAAATCCACGAATAATCCATTGAAGCATTGAAGAATAGACATCGGCAAAAAGAGAAAGGACAGCAACAGAGAATAATGAAGAAACAAAGGTAAAGAAGAACACAATATATTAAATAAGCTCAGGATCAGGATCAGAGTCAGCAAAGTCAGGGTTAAGGGGGCATTTATAAACTGAGTAAGGATGGAGTGAAGGGAGTGGGAGGACAGACCAGAGGCGGACGGGTAGATTCCGGAGGAGGAGAAGACAACTGAGAGGGGTGGTCTGGGACAGCAGGAGGAGGGGGTGGGGCAGAAACAGGGGAGGGAATCAGGGGCTAAAGTAACCTCCATGGCTGGGACAGGGGGCATGACCACCGAAATGGGAGGGGATGGAGTGAGAGAGTCAGGGGTAGGGGGGGGGGAAGGAAGAGAGTGTTGCCTTCTTACCCGCCGGGGAGGACAAAAGAGAGAAGCCAGGCTTATGTTTCAGACTCGAAGAGACAGGTGTTCCAGCAACAACGTACTGGGTGACAGACTCAATTGTCTTAACAGGAGAAGATGAATGGGAGTGAACAACATGGAGATTGCAGGGAGGATGATGTATATCAGCCTGGACAGACAGGCGGTGTGGAGGGCCACGAGACTGGGGGAAGGGATGGGAAGAAGGATCGGGGAAAGAAGACACAGGAGACATGGCAGACTGGGTAGGAAGGGGGAACACTCCAGATGGAGAACCAGGAGGGGGGCCCCTTCAGGACAGAACGTAAAGGAACAGAGGAGGAGGTGGGCGTGTCCGTGTCTAAGGCCTGGAAACGGTTGAGACTGAGTAAGGTGGGAAGGACGAGGAGAGGTAGAACGCAACACGCGAGCACAAGATACGCCAGTGAAAGGGGTGAGACAGCGAACTTGGTGTCTCGCTTCATTAAAAAGACAGACGATCCCAGTGTTTCAAGTGGAGGACGACTTCCTAAGATTGTAGTGAACATACGCGCGGGAGAAGGTTCACCGCAATTGAGGTAGCGAGCCTGAGGGGAAGAGCACTCTGACTTAGAGTGATCATTATCCCTACACAAGGGGCATAGATACACAGTACTTGTGCATTTGAGAGCACCATGCCTGAACTTTCAGCACTTATTGCAAAGTCTAGGAGAGGGAATGTACTCCTGAACGTAGAGGGCGGAAGGGTCCTACTATTAAAGGTGATTTTTAGAACTCGAAGGGGCTGACGGCGATGACCACGAGGGGGTCGAGTAAACGTGCCCACCTGGAGGACAGAATGGCCTTAGGCTTTGAGGATATATTTAATATTCAAATTCAAATTCAAATGTTTATTTAGGTAAAGTACATGCATACAAGGTGTGATACAAATATTGATGAATTTATAGATAGGGCTAGTACATACAATGCCTAAAGCCACTATTACGCAAAGCGTTTCAGGGAGGAAAAACACCAAAGACTAAAACTTAATACTAATTGAGATTAAAGTATAAAATGTGTTGAGAAAATAAAAAAATAAAAAAAGGGGGGAACATAGCAGAAAAACAGCAAAAATACAGTATGGTCGACAAACAGCATTGTTTAAAAAAATAACAGACATGGGTTGACATTATAGGGGAAAGGTAGGTTACAGGGAGTTAATTAGGTAGTGCTTAGTTTTTATCTTAAACTGGTTGAGTGAGGTATAGTCTTTAACATGGTTGGGAAGGTCATTCCACATTCTGGGTTCCTTGATTTGTAGAGCATTTCTAGTTTGATTAAGTCGTACTCTTGAAATATCAAAACTGTATTTGTTTCTGGTGTGGTGCTCATGGGTTCTGTTACAACCTTCAATGAAGCTTTTAAGGTCAGGATTGGTATTACAGTTCAGCGTTATATATATATATTATATATATATATATATTATATTATATATATATATATATATATATATATATATATATATATATATATATATATATATATATATATATATATATATATATATATATTTATTAAATATGACCGAAAAAGTAAGATTAATAATTCTAACACGAATTTTCTCAATCTTTCGTACATTACGCTTCACTGTTGGAGGTAAATCAAAAATCACTTCTCCAAAATTCATTTTTATTTCTAGTCTGACGCGACACGGGCGCGTTTCGTAAAACTTATTACATTTTCAAAGACTTCACAAATACACAACTGATTAGAACTTGCGTTTCCCTGATTTTATATCTACATTTGAGTGAGGTGGGAAGGGTGATGTGGCATTACATTTGAGTGAGGTGGGAAGGGTGATGTGGCATTAACACAAGACAGAACACTAGGGGATATTAATAGGGTATTAAAAGTATCAACACAAGACAGAACAGAAACAATGGGTATTGAATAGAAGTGTTTGTAGAAAGCCTATTGGTCCATATTTCTTGATGCTTCTATATTGGAGCGGAGTCTTGAGGTGGGTAGAATATAGTTGTGCAATAATTGGCTGTTGATTGCTGGTGTTGACTTCTTGATGTGTAGTGCCTCGCAAACGTCAAGCCGCCTGCTATCGCTGTATCTATCGATGATTTCTGTGTTGTTTACTAGGATTTCTCTGGCGATGGTTTGGTTATGGGAAGAGATTATATGTTCCTTAATGGAGCCCTGTTGTTTATGCATCGTTAAACGCCTAGAAAGAGATGTTGTTGTCTTGCCTATATACTGGGTTTTTTGGAGCTTACAGTCCCCAAGTGGGCATTTGAAGGCATAGACGACGTTAGTCTCTTTTAAAGCGTTCTGTTTTGTGTCTGGAGAGTTTCTCATGAGTAGGCTGGCCGTTTTTCTGGTTTTATAGTAAATCGTCAGTTGTATCCTCTGATTTTTGTCTGTAGGGATGACGTTTCTATTAACAATATCTTTCAGGACCCTTTCCTCTGTTTTATGAGCTGTGGAAAAGAAGTTCCTGTAAAATAGTCTAATAGGGGGTATAGGTGTTGTGTTAGTTGTCTCTTCGGAGGTTGCATGGCTTTTCACTTTCCTTCTTATGATGTCTTCGATGAAACCATTGGAGAAGCCGTTATTGACTAGGACCTGCCTTACCCTACAGAGTTCTTCGTCGACTTGCTTCCATTCTGAGCTGTGGCTGAGAGCACGGTCGACGTATGCGTTAACAACACTTCTCTTGTACCTGTCAGGGCAGTCGCTGTTGGCATTTAGGCACATTCCTATGTTTGTTTCCTTTGTGTAGACTGCAGTGTGGAAACCTCCGCCCTTTTCCATGACTGTTACATCTAGAAAAGGCAGCTTCCCATCCTTTTCCGTCTCATAAGTGAAACGCAGCACGGAACTCTGCTCAAATGCCTCCTTCAGCTCCTGCAGATGTCTGACATCAGGTACCTGTGTAAAAATGTCGTCAACATACCTGCAGTATATGGCCGGTTTCAAGTTCATGTCGACAAAGACTTTTTGCTCGATGGTACCCATGTAGAAGTTTGCAAACAGGACACCTAGGGAGAACCCATGGCGACCCCATCTACTTGCTTATACATGTGCCCATCCGGGCTCAAGAAGGGTGCCTCTTTAGTACAAGCTTGGAGTAGTTTCCTCAGAATACTTTCTGGCATGTCAAGAGGAGTACAGGCTGGATCACGATACACTCTGTCGGCTATCATCCGATTGTCTCGTCCAAAGGTACGTTGGTAAACAGCGATTCTACGTCCAACGAGGCTCTTATCCCTGTGGCCCGTGCGCCCCGCAGTAAGTCCACAAATTCCTTTGAGACTTCAGGCTGAAGGCGCAAGGAACATAAGGAGTCAGCAGGCCGTTGAGTCGCTTCGCCAGTCTGTACGTGGGTGTGGGATCTGGCTAATACGTACAGACTGGCGAAGCGACTCAACGGCCTGCTGACTCCTTATGTTCCTTGCGCCTTCAGCCTGAAGTCTCCAAAGGAATTTGTGGACTTACTGCGGGGCGCACGGGCCACAGGGATAAGAGCCTCGTTGGACGTAGAATCGCTGTTTACCAACGTACCTGTGGACGAGACAATCGGAATGATAGCCAACAGAGTGTATCGTGATCCAGCCTGTACTCCTCTTGACATGCCAGAAAGTATTCTGAGGAAACTACTCCAAGCTTGTACTAAAGAGGCACCTTCTTGAGCCCGGATGGGCACATGTATAAGCAAGTAGATGGGGTCGCCAT
>NC_091233.1:0-179603 GCF_040958095.1 Procambarus clarkii | reverse complement strand
CAAAATATGACTCATCGCCGTTTTCAGTAATTGGCATATTTTCGGTATGAAACGTCGTAATTTAAAACTGAAAATAGGTGCAGAGAGTCAGAATTCGGCACAAAAATCACGCTCAGGAGTCAAATTTCCGACATTTTGTACATTTTGAAAACAGCAGGGGGGTTTGGGCAAAATATGACCCATCGCCGTTTACAGTAATTGGCATATTTTTGGTATGAAACGTCGTAATTTGAAACTGAAAATAGGCGCAGAGAGTCAGAATACGGCTCAAAAATCACGCTCATGAGTCAAATTTCCGACATTTCAGACATTTTGAAAACTGCAGGGGGGTTTGGGCAAAATATGACCCATCGCCGTTTTCAGTAATTGTCATATTTTCGGTATGAAACTTCGTAATTTGAAACTGAAACTAGGTGCAGATAGTCAGAATTCGGCTCAAAAAACACGCTCAGGAGTCAAATTTCCGACATTTCAGACATTTTGAAAACTGCAGGGGGGTTTGGGCAAAATATGACCCATCGCCGTTTACAGTAATTGGCATATTTTCGGTATGAAACGTCGTAATTTGAAGCTGAAAGTAGGCGCAGAGAGTCAGAATACGGCTCAAAAATTACGCTCAGGAGTCAAATTTCCGACATTTCAGACATTTTGAAAACTGCAGGGGGGTTTGGGCAAAATATGACTCATCGCCGTTTTCAGTTATTGGCATATTTTCGGTATGAAACGTCGTAATTTGAAACTGAAAATAGGTGCAGAGAGTCAGAATTCGGCTCATCAATCACGCTCAGGAGTCAAATTTCCGACATTTCGGATACTTTGAAAACTGCAGGGGGGTTTGGGCAAAATATGACCCATCGCCGTTTAAAGTAATTGGCATATTTTCGGTATGAAACGTTGTAATTTCGAACTGAAAATAGGCGCAGAGAGTCAGAATACGGCTCAAAAATCACGCTCAGGAGTCAAATTTCCGACATTTCAGACGTTTTGAAAACTGCAGGGGGGGTTTGGGCAAAATATGACCTATCGCATTTTTCAGTAATTGGCATTTCTTCGGTATGAAACGTCGTAATTTGAAACTGAAATAAGGCGCAGAGTCAGAATACGGCTCAAAAATCACGCTCACCAGTCAAATTTCCGACATTTCAGACATTTTGAAAACTGCAGGGGGGTTTGGGCAAAATATGACTCATCGCCGTTTTCAGTAATTGGCATATTTTCGTTTTGAAACGTCGTAATTTGAAACTGAAAATAGGCGCTGAAAGTCAGAATTCGCCTCAAAAATCACGCTTAGGAGTCAAATTTCCGACAATTGAGACATTTTGAAAACTACAGGGGGGTTTGGGCAAAATATGACCCATCGCCGTTTACAGTAATTGGTATATTTTCGGTATGAAACGTCGTAATTTGAAACTGAAAATAGGCGCAGAGAGTCAGAATTCGGCTCAAAAATCACGCTCAGGAGTCAAATTTCCGACATTTCGGACATTTTGAAAACTGCAGGGGGGTTTGGGCAAAATATGACCCATCGCCGTTTACAGTAATTGGCATATTTTCGGTATGAAACGTCGTAATTTGAAACTGAAAATAGGCGCAGAGAGTCAGAATACGGCTCAAAAATCACGCTCAGGAGTCAAATTTCCGACATTTCAAACATTTTGAAAACTGCAGGGGGGTTTGGGCAAAATATGACCCATCGCCGTTTTCAGTAATTGGCATATTTTCGGTATGAAACGTCGTAATTTGAAACTGAAAATAGGTGCAGAGAGTCAGGATTCGGCTCAAAAATCACGCTCAGAAGTCAAATTTCCGGCATTTCAGACATTTTGAAAACTGCAGGGAGGTTTTGGGCAAAATATGACTCATTGCCGTTTTCAGTAACTGGCATATTTTCGGTATGAAACGTCGTAATTTGAAACTGAAAATTGGCGCAGAGAGTCAGAATACGGCTCAAAAATCACGCTCAGGAGTCAAATTTCCGACATTTCAGACATTTTGAAAACTGCAGGGGGGGTTTGGGCAAAATATGACCCATCGCCGTCTACAGTAATTGGCATATTTTCGGTATGAAACGTCGTAATTTGAAACTGAAATTAGGTGCAGAGAGTCAGAATACGGCTCAAAAGTCACACTCAGGAGTCAAATTTCCGACATTTCAGACATTTTGAAAACTGCAGGGGGGTTTGGGCAAAATATGACCCATCGCCGTTTTCAGTAATTGGCATATTTTCGGTATGAAACGACGTAATTTGAAACTGAAAATAGGTGCAGAGAGTCAGAATTCGGCTCAAAAATCACGCTCAGGAGTCAAATTTCCGACATTTCAGACATTTTGAAAACTACAGGGGTGTTTGGGCAAAATATGACCCATCGCCGTTTACAGTAATTGGCATATTTTCGGTATGAAACGTCGTAATTTGAAACTGAAAATAGGCGCAGAAAGTCAGAATTCGGCTCAAAAATCACGCTCAGGAGTCAAATATCCGACATTTCAGACATTTTGAAAACTGCAGGGGGGTTTGGGCAAAATATGACCCATCGCCGTTTACAGTAATTGGTATATTTTCGGTATGAAACGTCGTAATTTGAAACTGAAAATAGGCGCAGAGAGTCAGAATTCGGCTCAAAAATCACGCTCAGGAGTCAAATTTCCGACATTTTGGACATTTTGAAAACTGCAGGAGGGTTTGGGCAAAATATGACCCATCGCCGTTTACAGTAATTGGCTTATTTTAGGTCTGAAACGTCGTAATTTGAAACTGAAAATAGGCGCAGAGAGTCAGAATACGGCTCAAAAATCACGCTCAGGAGTCAAATTTCCGACATTTCGGACATTTTGAAAACTGCAGGGGGGTTTGGGCAAAATATGACCCATCGCCGTTTTCAGTAATTGGCATATTTTCGGTATGAAACGTCGTAATTTGAAACTGATAATAGGTGCAGAGAGTCAGAATTCGGCTCAAAAATCACGCTCACGAGTCAAATTTCCGACATTTCAGACATTTTGAAAACTGCAGGGGGGTTTGGGCAAAATATGACCCATCGCTGTTTTCAGTAATTGGCATTTTTTCGGTATGAAACGCCGTAATTTGAAACTGAAAATAGGCGCAGAGAGTCAGAATACGGCTCAAAAATAACGCTCACGAGTCAAATTTCCGGCATTTCAGACATTTTGAAAACTGCAGGGGGGTTTTGGGCAAAATATGACTCATCGCCGTTTTCAGTAATTGGCTTTTTTTCGGTATGAAACGTCGTAATTTGAAACTGAAAATAGGTGCAGAGAGTCAGAATTCGCTCCAAAATCACCCTCAGGAGTCAAATTTCCGACATTTCAGACATTTTGAAAACTGCAGGGGGGTTTGGGCAAAATATGACCCATCGCCGTTTACAGTAATTGGCATATTTTCGGTATGAAACGTCGTAATTTGAAACTGAAAATAGGCGCAGAGAGTCAGAATTCGGCTCAAAAATCACGTTCAGGAGTCAAATTTCCGATATTTCAGACATTTTGAAAATTGGAGGGGGGTTTGGGCAAAATATGACCCATCGCCGTTTACAGTAATTGGCATATTTTCGGTATGAAACGTCGTAATTTGAAACTGAAAATAGGCGCAGAGAGTCAGAATACGGCTCAAAAATCACGCTCACGAGTGAAATTTCCGGCATTTCAGACATTTTGAAAACTGCAGGGGGGTTTGGGCAAAATATGACTCATCGCCGTTTTCAGTAATTGGCATATTTTCGGTATGAAACGTCGTAATTTGAAACTGAAAATAGGCGCAGAGAGTCAGAATTCGCCTCAAAAATCACGCTCAGGAGTCAAATTTCCGACATTTCAGACATTTTGAAAACTGCAGGGGGGTTTGGGCAAAATATGACCCATCGCCGTTTACAGTAATTGGTATATTTTCGGTATGAAACGTCGTAATTTGAAACTGAAAATAGGCGCAGAGAGTCAGAATTCGGCTCAAAAATCACGCTCAGGAGTCAAATTTCCGACATTTCGGACATTTTGAAAACTGCAGGGGAGTTTGGGCAAAATATGACCCATCGCCGTTTACAGTAATTGGCGTATTTTCGGTATGAAACTTCGTAATTTGAAACTGAAAATAGGCGCAGAGAGTCAGAATATGGCTCAAAAATCACGATCAGGAGTCAAATTTCCGACATTTCAGACATTTTGAAAACTGCAGGGGGGTTTGGGCAAAATATGACCCATCGCTGTTTTCAGTAATTGGCATATTTTCGGTATAAAACGTTGTAATTTGAAACTGAAAATAGGTGCAGAGAGTCAGAATTCGGCTCAAAAATCACGCTCAGGAGTCAAATTTCCGACATTTTAGACATTTTGAAAACTGCAGGGGGGTTTGGGCAAAATATGACCTTTCGCCGTTTTCAGTAATTGACATATTTTCGGTATGAAACGTCGTAATTTGAAACTGAAAATAGGTGCAGAGAGTCAGAATACGGCTCAAAAATCACGCTCAGGAGTCAAATTTCCGATATTTTAGACATTTTGAAAACTGCAGGGGGGTTTGGGCAAAATATGACCCATCTCCGTTTACAGTAATTGGCTTATTTTCGGTCTGAAACTTCGTAATTTGAAACTGAAAATAGGCGCAGAGAGTCAGAATACGGCTCAAAAATCACGCTCAGGAGTCAAATTTCCTACATTTCAGACAATTTGAAAACTGCAGGGGGGTTTGGGCAAAATATGACCCATCGCCGTTTTCAGTAATTGGCATATTTTCGGTATGAAATGTCGTAATTTGAAACTGATAATAGGTGCAGAGAGTCAGAATTCGGCTCAAAAATCACGCTCAGGAGTCAAATTTCCGACATTTAGGACATTTTGAAAACTGCAGAGAGGTTTGGGCAAAATATGGCCAATCGCCGTTTACAGTAATTGGCATATTTACGGTATGAAACGTCGTAATTTGAAACTGAAAATAGGAGCAGAGAGTCAGAATATGGCTCAAAAATCACGCTCAGGAGTCAAATTTCCGACATTTCAGACATTTTAAAAACTGCTGATGGGTTTGGGCAAAATATGACCCATCGCCGTTTACAGTAATTGGTATATTTTCGGTATGAAACGTCGTAATTTGAAACTGAAAATAGGCGCAGAGA
This sequence comes from Procambarus clarkii, assembly GCF_040958095.1. Classification (NCBI taxonomy): domain Eukaryota; kingdom Metazoa; phylum Arthropoda; class Malacostraca; order Decapoda; family Cambaridae; genus Procambarus; species Procambarus clarkii. Next base: position 174,476 of record NC_091233.1, on the reverse strand, counting down.
GTCAGAATTCGGCTCAAAAATCACGCTCAGGAGTCAAATTTCCGACATTTCGGACATTTTGAAAACTGCAGGAGGGTTTGGGCAAAATATGACCCATCGCCGTTTACAGTAATTGGCTTATTTTAGGTCTGAAACGTCGTAATTTGAAACTGAAAATAGGCGCAGAGAGTCAGAATACGGCTCAAAAATCACGCTCAGGAGTCAAATTTCCGACATTTCGGACATTTTGAAAACTGCAGGGGGGTTTGGTCAAAATATGACCCATCGCTGTTTACAGTAATTGGCATATTTTCGGTATGAAACTTCGTAATTTGAAACTGAAAATAGACGCAGAGAGTCAGAATACGGCTCAAAAATCACGCTCAGGAGTCAAATTTCCGACATTTCAGACATTTTGAAAACTGAAGGGGGGGTTTGGGCAAAATATGACCCATCGCTGTTTTCAGTAATTGGCATTTTTTCGGTATGAAACGTCGTAATTTGAAACTGAAAATAGGCGCAGAGAGGCAGAATACGGCTCAAAAATCACGCTCACGAGTCAACTTTCCGACATTTCGGACATTTTGAAAACTGCAGGGGGGTTTGGGCAAAATATGACCCATCGCCGTTTACAGTAATTGGCATATTTTTGGTATGAAACGTCGTAATTTGAAACTGAAAATAGGCGCAGAGAGTCAGAATACGGCTCAAAAATCACGCTCATGAGTCAAATTTCCGACATTTCAGACATTTTGAAAACTGCAAGGGGGTTAGGGCAAAATATGACCCATCGCTGTTTTCAGTAATTGTCATATTTTCGATATGAAATTTCGTAATTTGAAACTGAAAATAGGTGCAGATAGTCAGAATTCGGCTCAAAAATCACGCTCAGGAGTCAAATTTCCGACATTTCAGACATTTTGAAAACTGCAGGGGGGTTTGGGCAAAATATGACTCATCGCCGTTTACAGTAATTGGCATATTTTCGGTATGAAACGTCGTAATTTGAAACTGCAAATAGGTGCAGAGAGTCAGAATACGGCTCAAAAATCACACTCAGGAGTCAAATTTCCGACATTTCAGACATTTTGAAAACTGCAGGGGGGTTTGGGCAAAATATGACCCATCGCCGTTTTCAGTAATTGGCATATTTTCGGTATGAAACGTCGTAATTTGAAACTGAAAATAGGTGCAGAGAGTCAAAATTCGGCTCAAAAATCACGCTCAGGAGTCAAATTTCCGACATTTCCGACATTTTGAAAACTGCAGGGGGGTTTGGGCAAAATATGACCCATCGCCGTTTTCAGTAATTGGCATATTTTCGGTATGAAACGTCGTAATTTGAAACTGAAAATAGGCGCAGAGCGTCAGAATTCGGCTCAAAAATCACGCTCAGGAGTCAAATTTCCGACATTTCGCACATTTTGAAAACTGCAGGGGGGTTTGGGCAAAATATGACCCATCGCCGTTTACAGTAATTGGCATATTTTCGGTATGAAACGTCGTAATTTGAAACTGAAAGTAGGCGCAGAGAGTCAGAATACGGCTCAAAAATCACGCTCACGAGTCAAATTTCCGACATTTCAGACATTTTGAAAACTGCAGAGGGGTTTGGGCAAAATATGACTCATCGCATTTTCAGTAATTGGCATATTTTCGGTATGAAACGTCGTAATTTGAATCTGAAAATAGGTGCAGAGAGTCAGAATTCGGCTCATAAATCAGGCTCAGGAGTCAAATTTCCGACATTTCGGATATTTTGAAAACTGCAGGGGGGTTTGGGCAAAATATGACCCATCGCTGTTTACAGTAATTGGCATATTTTCGGTATGAAACTTCGTAATTTGAAACTGAAAATAGACGCAGAGAGTCAGAATACGGCTCAAAAATCACGCTCAGGAGTCAAATTTCCGACATTTCAGACATTTTGAAAACTGAAGGGGGGGTTTGGGCAAAATATGACCCATCGCTGTTTTCAGTAATTGGCATTTTTTCGGTATGAAACGTCGTAATTTGAAACTGAAAATAGGCGCAGAGAGGCAGAATACGGCTCAAAAATCACGCTCACGAGTCAAATTTCCGGCATTTCAGACATTTTGAAAACTGCAGGGGGGTTTGTGCAAAATATGACTCATCGCCGTTTTCAGTAATTGGCATATTTTCGGTATGAAACGTCGTAATTTAAAACTGAAAATAGGTGCAGAGAGTCAGAATTCGGCACAAAAATCACGCTCATGAGTCAAATTTCCGACATTTCAGACATTTTGAAAACTGCAGGGGGGTTTGGGCAAAATATGGCCCATCGCCGTTTTCAGTAATTGTCATATTTTCGGTATGAAACTTCGTAATTTGAAACTGAAAAAAGGTGCAGATAGTCAGAATTCGGCTCAAAAATCACGCTCAGGAGTCAAATTTCCGACATTTCAGACATTTTGAAAACTGCAGAGGGGTTTGGGCAAAACATGACCCATCGCCGTTTACAGTAATTGGCATATTTTCGGTATGAAACGTCGTAATTTGAAACTGAAAGTAGGCGCAGAGAGTCAGAATACGGCTCAAAAATCACGCTCACGAGTCAAATTTCCGACATTTCAGACATTTTGAAAACTGCAGGGGGGTTTGGGCAAAATATGACTCATCGCCGTTTTCAGTAATTGGCATATTTTCGGTATGAAACGTCGTAATTTGAATCTGAAAATAGGTGCAGAGAGTCAGAATTCGGCTCATAAATCAGGCTCAGGAGTCAAATTTCCGACATTTCGGATATTTTGAAAACTGCAGGGGGGTTTGGGCAAAATATGACCCATCGCTGTTTACAGTAATTGGCATATTTTCGGTATGAAACTTCGTAATTTGAAACTGAAAATAGACGCAGAGAGTCAGAATACGGCTCAAAAATCACGCTCAGGAGTCAAATTTCCGACATTTCAGACATTTTGAAAACTGAAGGGGGGGTTTGGGCAAAATATGACCCATCGCTGTTTTCAGTAATTGGCATTTTTTCGGTATGAAACGTCGTAATTTGAAACTGAAAATAGGCGCAGAGAGGCAGAATGCGGCTCAAAAATCACGCTCACGAGTCAAATTTCCGGCATTTCAGACATTTTGAAAACTGCAGGGGGGTTTGTGCAAAATATGACTCATCGCCGTTTTCAGTAATTGGCATATTTTCGGTATGAAACGTCGTAATTTAAAACTGAAAATAGGTGCAGAGAGTCAGAATTCGGCACAAAAATCACGCTTATGAGTCAAATTTCCGACATTTAAGACATTTTGAAAACTGCAGGGGGGTTTGGGCAAAATATGGCCCATCGCCGTTTTCAGTAATTGTCATATTTTCGGTATGAAACTTCGTAATTTGAAACTGAAAAAAGGTGCAGATAGTCAGAATTCGGCTCAAAAATCACGCTCAGGAGTCAAATTTCCGACATTTCAGACATTTTGAAAACTGCAGAGGGGTTTGGGCAAAATATGACCCATCGCCGTTTACAGTAATTGGCATATTTTCGGTATGAAACGTCGTAATTTGAAACTGAAAGTAGGCGCAGAGAGTCAGAATACGGCTCAAAAATCACGCTCACGAGTCAAATTTCCGACATTTCAGACATTTTGAAAACTGCAGGGGGGTTTGGACAAAATATGACTCATCGCCGTTTTCAGTAATTGGCATATTTTCGGTATGAAACGTCGTAATTTGAATCTGAAAATAGGTGCAGAGAGTCAGAATTCGGCTCATAAATCAGGCTCAGGAGTCAAATTTCCGACATTTCGGATATTTTGAAAACTGCAGGGGGGTTTGGGCAAAATATGACCCATCGCTGTTTACAGTAATTGGCATATTTTCGGTATGAAACTTCGTAATTTGAAACTGAAAATAGACGCAGAGAGTCAGAATACGGCTCAAAAATCACGCTCAGGAGTCAAATTTCCGACATTTCAGACATTTTGAAAACTGAAGGGGGGGTTTGGGCAAAATATGACCCATCGCTGTTTTCAGTAATTGGCATTTTTTCGGTATGAAACGTCGTAATTTGAAACTGAAAATAGGCACAGAGAGGCAGAATACGGCTCAAAAATCACGCTCACGAGTCAAATTTCCGACATTTCGGACATTTTGAAAACTGCAGGGGGGTTTGGGCAAAATATGACCCATCGCCGTTTACAGTAATTGGCATATTTTTGGTATGAAACGTCGTAATTTGAAACTGAAAATAGGCGCAGAGAGTCAGAATACGGCTCAAAAATCACGCTCATGAGTCAAATTTCCGACATTTCAGACATTTTGAAAACTGCAAGGGGGTTAGGGCAAAATATGACCCATCGCCGTTTTCAGTAATTGTCATATTTTCGATATGAAATTTCGTAATTTGAAACTGAAAATAGGTGCAGATAGTCAGAATTCGGCTCAAAAATCACGCTCAGGAGTCAAATTTCCGACATTTCAGACATTTTGAAAACTGCAGGGGGGTTTGGGCAAAATATGACTCATCGCCGTTTACAGTAATTGGCATATTTTCGGTATGAAACGTCGTAATTTGAAACTGCAAATAGGTGCAGAGAGTCAGAATACGGCTCAAAAATCACACTCAGGAGTCAAATTTCCGACATTTCAGACATTTTGAAAATTGCAGGGGGGTTTGGGCAAAATATGACCCATCGCCGTTTTCAGTAATTGGCATATTTTCGGTATGAAACGTCGTTATTTGAAACTGAAAATAGGTGCAGAGAGTCAAAATTCGGCTCAAAAATCACGCTCAGGAGTCAAATTTCCGACATTTCCGACATTTTGAAAACTGCAGGGGGGTTTGGGCAAAATATGACCCATCGCCGTTTTCAGTAATTGGCATATTTTCGGTATGAAACGTCGTAATTTGAAACTGAAAATAGGCGCAGAGCGTCAGAATTCGGCTCAAAAATCACGCTCAGGAGTCAAATTTCCGACATTTCGCACATTTTGAAAACTGCAGGGGGGTTTGGGCAAAATATGACCCATCGCCGTTTACAGTAATTGGCATATTTTCGGTATGAAACGTCGTAATTTGAAACTGAAAGTAGGCGCAGAGAGTCAGAATACGGCTCAAAAATCACGCTCACGAGTCAAATTTCCGACATTTCAGACATTTTGAAAACTGCAGGGGGGTTTGGGCAAAATATGACTCATCGCCGTTTTCAGTAATTGGCATATTTTCGGTATGAAACGTCGTAATTTGAATCTGAAAATAGGTGCAGAGAGTCAGAATTCGGCTCATAAATCAGGCTCAGGAGTCAAATTTCCGACATTTCGGATATTTTGAAAACTGCAGGGGGGTTTGGGCAAAATATGACCCATCGCTGTTTACAGTAATTGGCATATTTTCGGTATGAAACTTCGTAATTTGAAACTGAAAATAGACGCAGAGAGTCAGAATACGGCTCAAAAATCACGCTCAGGAGTCAAATTTCCGACATTTCAGACATTTTGAAAACTGAAGGGGGGGTTTGGGCAAAATATGACCCATCGCTGTTTTCAGTAATTGGCATTTTTTCGGTATGAAAGGTCGTAATTTGAAACTGAAAATAGGCGCAGAGAGGCAGAATACGGCTCAAAAATCACGCTCACGAGTCAAATTTCCGGCATTTCAGACATTTTGAAAACTGCAGGGGGGTTTGTGCAAAATATGACTCATCGCCGTTTTCAGTAATTGGCATATTTTCGGTATCAAACGTCGTAATTTAAAACTGAAAATAGGTGCAGAGAGTCAGAATTCGGCACAAAAATCACGCTCATGAGTCAAATTTCCGACATTTCAGACATTTTGAAAACTGCAGGGGGGTTTGGGCAAAATATGGCCCATCGCCGTTTTCAGTAATTGTCATATTTTCGGTATGAAACTTCGTAATTTGAAACTGAAAAAAGGTGCAGATAGTCAGAATTCGGCTCAAAAATCACGCTCAGGAGTCAAATTTCCGACATTTCAGACATTTTGAAAACTGCAGAGGGGTTTGGGCAAAATATGACCCATCGCCGTTTACAGTAATTGGCATATTTTCGGTATGAAACGTCGTAATTTGAAACTGAAAGTAGGCGCAGAGAGTCAGAATACGGCTCAAAAATCACGCTCACGAGTCAAATTTCCGACATTTCAGACATTTTGAAAACTGCAGGGGGGTTTGGACAAAATATGACTCATCGCCGTTTTCAGTAATTGGCATATTTTCGGTATGAAACGTCGTAATTTGAAACTGAAAAAAGGCGCAGAGAGTCAGAATACGGCTCAAAAATCACGCTCAGGAGTCAAATTTCCGACATTTCGGACATTTTGAAAACTGCAGAGAGGTTTGGGCAAAATATGGCCAATCGCCGTTTACAGTAATTGGCATATTTACGGTATGAAACGTCGTAATTTGAAACTGAAAATAGGAGCAGAGAGTCAGAATATGGCTCAAAAATCACGCTCAGGAGTCAAATTTCCGACATTTCAGACATTTTAAAAACTGCTGATGGGTTTGGGCAAAATATGACCCATCGCCGTTTACAGTAATTGGCATATTTTCGGTATGAAACGTCGTAATTTGAAACTGAAAATAGGCGCAGAGAGTCAGAATTCGGCTCAAAAATCACGTTCAGGAGTCAAATTTCCGACATTTCAGACATTTTGAAAACTGCAGGGGGGTTTGGGCAAAATATGACCCATCGCCGTTTACAGTAATTGGCATATTTTCGGTATGAAACGTCGTAATTTGAAACTGAAAATAGGCGCAGAGAGTCAGAATACGGCTCAAAAATCACGCTCAGGAGTCAAATTTCCGACATTTCAGACATTTTGAAAACTGCAGGGGGGCTTTGGGCAAAATATGACCCATCGCTGTTTTCAGTAACTGGCATTTCTTCGGTATGAAACGTCGTAATTTGAAACTGAAAATTGGCGCAGAGAGTCAGAATACGGCTCAAAAATCACGCTCACGAGTCAAATTTCCGGCATTTCAGACATTTTGAAAACTGCAGGGGGGTTTGGGCAAAATATGACTCATCGCCGTTTTCAGTAATTGGCATATTTTCGGTATGAAACTTCATAATTTGAAACTGAAAATAGGCGCAGAGAGTCAGAATATGTCTCACAAATCACGCTCAGGAGTCAAATTTCCGACATTTCAGACATTTTGAAAACTGCAGGGGGGTTTGGGCAAAATATGACCCATCGCTGTTTTCAGTAATTGGCATTTCTTCGGTATGAAACGTCGTAATTTGAAACTGAAAAAAGGCGCAGAGAGTCAGAATACGGCTCAAAAATCATGCTCACGAGTCAAATTTCCGGCATTTCAGACATTTTGAAAACTGCAGGGGGGTTTGGGCAAAATATGACTCATCGCCGTTTTCAGTAATTGGCATATTTTCGTTATGAAACGTCGTAATTTGAAACTGAAAATAGGCGCTGAGAGTCAGAAATCGCCTCAAAAATCACGCTTAGGAGTCAAATTTCCGACATTTCAGACATTTTGAAAACTGCAGGGGGGTTTGGGCAAAATATGACCCATCGCCGTTTACAGTAATTGGTATATTTTCGGTATGAAACGTCGAAATTTGAAACTGAAAATAGGCGCAGAGAGTCAGAATTCGGCTCAAAAATCACGATCAGGAGTCAAATTTCCGACATTTCGGACATTTTGAAAACTGCAGGGGGGTTCGGGCAAAATATGACCCATTGCCGTTTACAGTAATTGGCATATTTTCGGTATGAAACGTCGTAATTTGAAACTGAAAATAGGCGCAAAGAGTCAGAATACGGCTCAAAAATCTCGCTCAGGAGTCAAATTTCCGACATTTCAGACATTTTGAAAACTGCAGGGGGGGTTTGGGCAAAATATGACCCATCGTCGTTTTCAGTAATTGGCATATTTTCGGTATGAAACCTCGTAATTTGAAACTGAAAATAGGTGCAGAGAGTCAGGATTCGGCTCAAAAATCACGCTCAGGAGTCAAATTTCCGGCATTTCAGACATTTTGAAAACTGCAGGGAGGTTTTGGGCAAAATATGACTCATCGCCGTTTTCAGTAACTGGCATATTTTCGGTATGAAACGTCGTAATTTGAAACTGAAAATAGGCGCAGAGAGTCAGAATACGGCTCAAAAATCACGCTCAGGAGTCAAATTTCCGACATTTCAGACATTTTGAAAACTGCAGGGGGGTTTGGGCAAAATATGACCCATCGCCGTTTACAGTAATTGGCATATTTTCGGTATGAAACGTCGTAATTTGAAACTGAAAATAGGTGCAGCGAGTCTGAATACGGCTCAAAAATCACACTCAGGAGTCAAATTTCCGACATTTCAGACATTTTGAAAACTGCAGGGGGATTTGGGCAAAATATGACCCATCGCAGTTTACAGTAATTGGTAAATTTTCGGTATGAAACGTCGTAATTTGAAACTGAAAATAGGCGCAGAGAGTCAGAATTCGGCTCAAAAATCACGCTCAGGAGCCAAATTTCCGACATTTCGGACATTTTGAAAACTGCAGGAGGGTTTGGGCAAAATATGACCCATCGCCGTTTACAGTAATTGGCTTATTTTAGGTCTGAAACGTCGTAATTTGAAACTGAAAATAGGCGCAGAGAGTCAGAATACGGCTCAAAAATCACGCTCAGGAGTCAAATTTCCGACATTTCAGACATTTTGAAAACTGCAGGGGGGTTTGGGCAAAATATGACCCATCGCCGTTTTCAGTAATTGGCATATTTTCGGTATGAAACGTCGTAATTTGAAACTAATAATAGGTGCAGAGAGTCAGAATTCGGCTCAAAAATTACGCTCACGAGTCAAATTTCCGACATTTCAGACATTTTGAAAACTGCAGGGGGGGGTTTGGGCAAAATATGACCCAACGGTGTTTTCAGTAATTAGCATTTTTTCGGTATGAAACGTCGTAATTTGAAACTGAAAATAGGCGCAGAGAGTCAGAATACGGCTCAAAAATAACGCTCACGAGTCAAATTTCCGGCATTTCAGACATTTTGAAAACTGCAGGGGGGTTTTGGGCAAAATATGACTCATCGCCGTTTTCAGTAATTGGTATATTTTCGGTATGAAACGTCGTAATTTGAAACTGAAAATAGGCGCAGAGAGTCAGAATACGGCTCAAAAATCACGCTCAGGAGTCAAATTTCCGACATTTTAGACATTTTGAAAACTGCAGGTGGGTTTGGGCAAAATATGACCCATCGCCGTTAACAGTAATTGGCATATTTTCGGTATGAAACGTCGTAATTTGAAACTGAAAATAGGTGCAGAGAGTCAGAATACGGCTCAAAAATCACACTCAGGAGTCAAATTTCCGACATTTCAGACATTTTGAAAACTGCAGGGGGGTTTGGGCAAAATATGACCCATCGCCGTTTTCAGTAAATAGCATATTTTCGGTATGAAACGTCGAAATTTGAAACTGAAAATAGGTGCAGAGAGTCAGAATTCGGCTCAAAAATCACACTCAGGAGTCAAATTTCCGACATTTCAGACATTTTGAAAACTGCAGGGGTGTTTGGGCAAAATATGACCCATCGCCGTTTACAGTAATTGGTATATTTTCGGTATGAAACTTCGTAATTTGAAACTGAAAATAGGCGCAGAGAGTCAGAATTCGGCTCAAAAATCACGCTCAGGAGTAAAATTTCCGATATTTCAGACATTTTGAAAACTGCAGGGGGGTTTGGGCAAAATATGACCCATCGCCGTTTACAGTAATTGGCTTATTTTCGGTCTGAAACTTCGTAATTTGAAACTGAAAATAGGCGCAGAGAGTCAGAATACGGCTCAAAAATCACGCTCAGGAGTCAAATTTCCTACATTTCAGACATTTTGAAAACTGCAGGGGGGTTTGGGCAAAATATGACCCATCGCCGTTTTCAGTAATTGGCATATTTTCGGTATGAAACGTCGTAATTTGAAACTGATAATAGGTGCAGAGAGTCAGAATTCGGCTCAAAAATCACGCTCAGGAGTCAAATTTCCGACATTTCGGACATTTTGAAAACTGCAGGGAGGTTTGGGCAAAATATGACCCATCGCCGTTTACAGTAATTGGCATATTTACGGTATGAAACGTCGTAATTTGAAACTGAAAATAGGAGCAGAGAGTCAGAATATGGCTCAAAAATCACGCTCAGGAGTCAAATTTCCGACATTTCAGACATTTTAAAAATTGCTGAGGGGTTTGGGCAAAATATGACCCATCGCCGTTTTCAGTAATTGGCATATTTTCGGTATGAAACGTCGTAATTTGAAACTGAAAATAGGCGCAGAGTCAGAATTCGGCTCAAAAATCACGTTCAGGAGTCAAATTTCCGACATTTCAGACATTTTGAAAACTGCAGGGGGGTTTGGGCAAAATATGACCCATCGCCGTTTACAGTAATTGGCATATTTTCGGTATGAAACGTCGTAATTTGAAACTGAAAATAGGCGCAGAGTCAGAATTCGGCTCAAAAATCACGTTCAGGAATCAAATTTCCGACATTTCAGACATTTTGAAAACTGCAGGGGGGTTTGGGCAAAATATGACCCATCGCCGTTTACAGTAATTGGCATATTTTCGGTATGAAACGTCGTAATTTGAAACTGAAAATAGGCGCAGAGAGTCAGAATACGGCTCAAAAATCACGCTCAGGAGTCAAATTTCCGACATTTCAGACATTTTGAAAACTGCAGGGGGGGTTTGGGCAAAATATGACCCATCGCTGTTTTAAGTAATTGGCATTTTTTCGGTATGAAACGTCGTAATTTGAAACTGAAAATAGGCGCAGAGAGGCAGAATACGGCTCAAAAATCACGCTCATGAGTCAAATTTCCGACATTTCAGACATTTTGAAAACTGCAGGGGGGTTTGGGCAAAATATGACCCATCGCCGTTTTCAGTAATTGTCATATTTTCGGTATGAAACTTCGTAATTTGAAACTGAAAATAGGTGCAGATAGTCAGAATTCGGCTCAAAAATCACGCTCAGGAGTCAAATTTCCGACATTTCAGACATTTTGAAAACTGCAGGGGGGTTTGGGCAAAATATGACTCATCGCCGTTTTCAGTTATTGGCATATTTTCGGTATGAAACGTCGTAATTTGAAACTGAAAATAGGTGCAGAGAGTCAGAATTCGGCTCATCAATCACGCTCAGGAGTCAAATTTCCGACATTTCGGATACTTTGAAAACTGCAGGCGGGTTTGGGCAAAATATGACCCATCGCCGTTTACAGTAATTGGCATATTTTCGGTATGAAACGTTGTAATTTCGAACTGAAAATAGGCGCAGAGAGTCAGAATACGGCTCAAAAATCACGCTCACGAGTCAAATTTCCGACATTTCAGACGTTTTGAAAACTGCAGGGGGGGTTTGGGCAAAATATGACCTATCGCTTTTTTCAGTAATTGGCATTTCTTCGGTATGAAACGTCGTAATTTGAAACTGAAATAAGGCGCAGAGCCAGAATACGGCTCAAAAATCACGCTCACGAGTCAAATTTCCGACATTTCAGACATTTTGAAAACTGCAGGGGGGTTTGGGCAAAATATGACTCATCGCCGTTTTCAGTAATTGGCATATTTTCGTTTTGAAACGTCGTAATTTGAAACTGAAAATAGGCGCTGAAAGTCAGAATTCGCCTCAAAAATCACGCTTAGGAGTCAAATTTCCGACAATTGAGACATTTTGAAAACTACAGGGGGGTTTGGGCAAAATATGACCCATCGCCGTTTACAGTAATTGGTATATTTTCGGTATGAAACGTCGTAATTTGAAACTGAAAATAGGCGCAGAGAGTCAGAATTCGGCTCAAAAATCACGCTCAGGAGTCAAATTTCCGACATTTCGGATATTTTGAAAACTGCAGGGGGGTTTGGGCAAAATATGACCCATCGCCGTTTACAGTAATTGGCATATTTTCGGTATGAAACGTCGTAATTTGAAACTGAAAATAGGCGCAGAGAGTCAGAATACGGCTCAAAAATCACGCTCAGGAGTCAAATTTCCGACATTTCAGACATTTTGAAAACTGCAGGGGGGTTTGGGCAAAATATGACCCATCGCCGTTTTCAGTAATTGGCATATTTTCGGTATGAAACGTCGTAATTTGAAACTGAAAATAGGTGCAGAGAGTCAGGATTCGGCTCAAAAATCACGCTCAGGAGTCAAATTTCCGGCATTTCAGACATTTTGAAAACTGCAGGGAGGTTTTGGGCAAAATATGACTCATCGCCGTTTTCAGTAACTGGCATATTTTCGGTATGAAACGTCGAAATTTGAAACTGAAAATAGGTGCAGAGAGTCAGAATTCGGCTCAAAAATCACACTCAGGAGTCAAATTTCCGACATTTCAGACATTTTGAAAACTGCAGGGGTGTTTGGGCAAAATATGACCCATCGCCGTTTACAGTAATTGGTATATTTTCGGTATGAAACTTCGTAATTTGAAACTGAAAATAGGCGCAGAGAGTCAGAATTCGGCTCAAAAATCACGCTCAGGAGTAAAATTTCCGATATTTCAGACATTTTGAAAACTGCAGGGGGGTTTGGGCAAAATATGACCCATCGCCGTTTACAGTAATTGGCTTATTTTCGGTCTGAAACTTCGTAATTTGAAACTGAAAATAGGCGCAGAGAGTCAGAATACGGCTCAAAAATCACGCTCAGGAGTCAAATTTCCTACATTTCAGACATTTTGAAAACTGCTGAGGGGTTTGGGCAAAATATGACCCATCGCCGTTTTCAGTAATTGGCATATTTTCGGTATGAAACGTCGTAATTTGAAACTGAAAATAGGCGCAGAGTCAGAATTCGGCTCAAAAATCACGTTCAGGAGTCAAATTTCCGACATTTCAGACATTTTGAAAACTGCAGGGGTGTTTGGGCAAAATATGACCCATCGCCGTTTACAGTAATTGGCATATTTTCGGTATGAAACGTCGTAATTTGAAACTGAAAATAGGCGCAGAGTCAGAATTCGGCTCAAAAATCACGTTCAGGAATCAAATTTCCGACATTTCAGACATTTTGAAAACTGCAGGGGGGTTTGGGCAAAATATGACCCATCGCCGTTTACAGTAATTGGCATATTTTCGGTATGAAACGTCGTAATTTGAAACTGAAAATAGGCGCAGAGAGTCAGAATACGGCTCAAAAATCACGCTCAGGAGTCAAATTTCCGACATTTCAGACATTTTGAAAACTGCAGGGGGGGTTTGGGCAAAATATGACCCATCGCTGTTTTAAGTAATTGGCATTTTTTCGGTATGAAACGTCGTAATTTGAAACTGAAAATAGGCGCAGAGAGGCAGAATACGGCTCAAAAATCACGCTCATGAGTCAAATTTCCGACATTTCAGACATTTTGAAAACTGCAGGGGGGTTTGGGCAAAATATGACCCATCGCCGTTTTCAGTAATTGTCATATTTTCGGTATGAAACTTCGTAATTTGAAACTGAAAATAGGTGCAGATAGTCAGAATTCGGCTCAAAAATCACGCTCAGGAGTCAAATTTCCGACATTTCAGACATTTTGAAAACTGCAGGGGGGTTTGGGCAAAATATGACTCATCGCCGTTTTCAGTTATTGGCATATTTTCGGTATGAAACGTCGTAATTTGAAACTGAAAATAGGTGCAGAGAGTCAGAATTCGGCTCATCAATCACGCTCAGGAGTCAAATTTCCGACATTTCGGATACTTTGAAAACTGCAGGCGGGTTTGGGCAAAATATGACCCATCGCCGTTTACAGTAATTGGCATATTTTCGGTATGAAACGTTGTAATTTCGAACTGAAAATAGGCGCAGAGAGTCAGAATACGGCTCAAAAATCACGCTCACGAGTCAAATTTCCGATATTTCAGACGTTTTGAAAACTGCAGGGGGGGTTTGGGCAAAATATGACCTATCGCTTTTTTCAGTAATTGGCATTTCTTCGGTATGAAACGTCGTAATTTGAAACTGAAATAAGGCGCAGAGCCAGAATACGGCTCAAAAATCACGCTCACGAGTCAAATTTCCGACATTTCAGACATTTTGAAAACTGCAGGGGGGTTTGGGCAAAATATGACTCATCGCCGTTTTCAGTAATTGGCATATTTTCGTTTTGAAACGTCGTAATTTGAAACTGAAAATAGGCGCTGAAAGTCAGAATTCGCCTCAAAAATCACGCTTAGGAGTCAAATTTCCGACAATTGAGACATTTTGAAAACTACAGGGGGGTTTGGGCAAAATATGACCCATCGCCGTTTACAGTAATTGGTATATTTTTGGTATGAAACGTCGTAATTTGAAACTGAAAATAGGCGCAGAGAGTCAGAATTCGGCTCAAAAATCACGCTCAGGAGTCAAATTTCCGACATTTCGGATATTTTGAAAACTGCAGGGGGGTTTGGGCAAAATATGACCCATCGCCGTTTACAGTAATTGGCATATTTTCGGTATGAAACGTCGTAATTTGAAACTGAAAATAGGCGCAGAGAGTCAGAATACGGCTCAAAAATCACGCTCAGGAGTCAAATTTCCGACATTTCAGACATTTTGAAAACTGCAGGGGGGTTTGGGCAAAATATGACCCATCGCCGTTTTCAGTAATTGGCATATTTTCGGTATGAAACGTCGTAATTTGAAACTGAAAATAGGTGCAGAGAGTCAGGATTCGGCTCAAAAATCACGCTCAGGAGTCAAATTTCCGGCATTTCAGACATTTTGAAAACTGCAGGGAGGTTTTGGGCAAAATATGACTCATCGCCGTTTTCAGTAACTGGCATATTTTCGGTATGAAACGTCGTAATTTGAAACTGAAAATAGGCGCAGAGAGTCAGAATACGGCTCAAAAATCACGCTCAGGAGTCAAATTTCCGACATTTCAGACTTTTGAAAACTGCAGGGGGGGTTTGGGCAAAATATGACCCATCGCCGTTTACAGTAATTGGCATATTTTCGGTATGAAACGTCGTAATTTGAAACTGAAAATAGGTGCAGAGAGTCAGAATACGGCTCAAAAGTCACACTCAGGAGTCAAATTTCCGACATTTCAGACATTTTGAAAACTGCAGGGGGATTTGGGCAAAATATGACCCATCGCCGTTTTCAGTAATTGGCATATTTTCGGTATGAAACGACGTAATTTGAAACTGAAAATAGGTGCAGAGAGTCAGAATTCGGCTCAAAAATCACGCTCAGGAGTCAAATTTCCGACATTTCAGACATTTTGAAAACTACAGGGGTGTTTGGGCAAAATATGACCCATCGCCGTTTACAGTAATTGGCATATTTTCGGTATGAAACGTCGTAATTTGAAACTGAAAATAGGCGCAGAAAGTCAAAATTCGGCTCAAAAATCACGCTCAGGAGTCAAATTTCCGACATTTCAGACATTTTGAAAACTGCAGGGGGGTTTGGGCAAAATATGACCCATCGCAGTTTACAGTAATTGGTATATTTTCGGTATGAAACGTCGTAATTTGAAACTGAAAATAGGCGCAGAGAGTTAGAATTCGGCTCAAAAATCACTCTCAGGAGTCAAATTTCCGACATTTCGGATATTTTGAAAACTGCAGGAGGGTTTGGGCAAAATATGACCCATCGCCGTTTACAGTAATTGGCTTATTTTAGGTCTGAAACGTCGTAATTTGAAACTGAAAATTGGCGCAGAGAGTCAGAATACGGCTCAAAAATCACGCTCAGGAGTCAAATTTCCGGCATTTCAGACATTTTGAAAACTGCAGGGAGGTTTTGGGCAAAATATGACTCATCGCCGTTTTCAGTAACTGGCATATTTTCGGTATGAAACGTCGTAATTTGAAACTGAAAATAGGCGCAGAGAGTCAGAATACGGCTCAAAAATCACGCTCAGGAGTCAAATTTCCGACATTTCAGACATTTTGAAAACTGCAGGGGGGTTTGGGCAAAATATGACCCATCGCCGTTTACAGTAATTGGCATATTTTCGGTATGAAACGTCGTAATTTGAAACTGAAAATAGGTGCAGAGAGTCAGAATACGGCTCAAAAGTCACACTCAGGAGTCAAATTTCCGACATTTCAGACATTTTGAAAACTGCAGGGGGGTTTGGGCAAAATATGACCCATCGCCGTTTTCAGTAATTGGCATATTTTCGGTATGAAACGACGTAATTTGAAACTGAAAATAGGTGCAGAGAGTCAGAATTCGGCTCAAAAATCACGCTCATTATTCAAATTTCCGACATTTCAGACATTTTGAAAACTACAGGGGTGTTTGGGCAAAATATGACCCATCGCCGTTTACAGTAATTGGCATATTTTCGGTATGAAACGTCGTAATTTGAAACTGAAAATAGGCGCAGAAAGTCAAAATTCGGCTCAAAAATCACGCTCAGGAGTCAAATTTCCGACATTTCAGACATTTTGAAAACTGCAGGGGGGTTTGGGCAAAATATGACCCATCGCAGTTTACAGTAATTGGTATATTTTCGGTATGAAACGTCGTAATTTGAAACTGAAAATAGGCGCAGAGAGTTAGAATTCGGCTCAAAAATCACGCTCAGGAGTCAAATTTCCGACATTTCGGATATTTTGAAAACTGCAGGAGGGTTTGGGCAAAATATGACCCATCGCCGTTTACAGTAATTGGCTTATTTTAGGTCTGAAACGTCGTAATTTGAAACTGAAAATTGGCGCAGAGAGTCAGAATACGGCTCAAAAATCACGCTCAGGAGTCAAATTTCCGGCATTTCAGACATTTTGAAAACTGCAGGGAGGTTTTGGGCAAAATATGACTCATCGCCGTTTTCAGTAACTGGCATATTTTCGGTATGAAACGTCGTAATTTGAAACTGAAAATAGGCGCAGAGAGTCAGAATACGGCTCAAAAATCACGCTCAGGAGTCAAATTTCCGACATTTCAGACATTTTGAAAACTGCAGGGGGGTTTGGGCAAAATATGACCCATCGCCGTTTACAGTAATTGGCATATTTTCGGTATGAAACGTCGTAATTTGAAACTGAAAATAGGTGCAGAGAGTCAGAATACGGCTCAAAAGTCACACTCAGGAGTCAAATTTCCGACATTTCAGACATTTTGAAAACTGCAGGGGGGTTTGGGCAAAATATGACCCATCGCCGTTTTCAGTAATTGGCATATTTTCGGTATGAAACGACGTAATTTGAAACTGAAAATAGGTGCAGAGAGTCAGAATTCGGCTCAAAAATCACGCTCAGGAGTCAAATTTCCGACATTTCAGACATTTTGAAAACTACAGGGGTGTTTGGGCAAAATATGACCCATCGCCGTTTACAGTAATTGGCATATTTTCGGTATGAAACGTCGTAATTTGAAACTGAAAATAGGCGCAGAAAGTCAGAATGCGGCTCAAAAATCACGCTCAGGAGTCAAATTTCCGACATTTCAGACATTTTGAAAACTGCAGGGGGGTTTGGGCAAAATATGACCCATCGCAGTTTACAGTAATTGGTATATTTTCGGTATGAAACGTCGTAATTTGAAACTGAAAATAGGCGCAGAGAGTCAGAATTCGGCTCAAAAATCACGCTCAGGAGTCAAATTTCCGACTTTTCGGATATTTTGAAAACTGCAGGAGGGTTTGGGCAAAATATGACCCATCGCCGTTTACAGTAATTGGCTTATTTTAGGTCTGAAACGTCGTAATTTGAAACTGAAAATTGGCGCAGAGAGTCAGAATACGGCTCAAAAATCACGCTCAGGAGTCAAATTTCCGACATTTCGGACATTTTGAAAACTGCAGGGGGGTTTGGGCAAAATATGACCCATCGCTGTTTTCAGTAATTGGCATATTTTCGGTATGAAACGTCGTAATTTGAAACTGATAATAGGTGCAGAGAGTCAGAATTCGGCTCAAAAATCACGCTCAGGAGTCAAATTTCCGACATTTCAGACATTTTGAAAACTGCAGGGGGGGTTTGGGCAAAATATGACCCATCGCTGTTTTCAGTAATTGGCATTTTTTCGGTATGAAACGTCGTAATTTGAAACTGAAAATAGGCGCAGAGAGTCAGAATACGGCTCAAAAATAACGCTCACGAGTCGAATTTCCGGCATTTCAGACATTTTGAAAACTGCAGGGGGGTTTTGGGCAAAATATGACTCATCGCCGTTTTCAGTAATTGGCTTATTTTCGGTATGAAACGTCGTAATATGAAACTGAAAATAGGTGCAGAGAGTCAGAATTCGCTCCAAAATCACCCTCAGGAGTCAAATTTTCGACATTTCAGACATTTTGAAAACTGCAGGGGGGTTTGGGCAAAATATGACCCATCGCCGTTTACAGTAATTGGCATATTTTCGGTATGAAACGTCGTAATTTGAAACTGAAAATAGGCGCAGAGAGTCAGAATTCGGCTCAAAAATAACGTTCAGGAGTCAAATTTCCGACATTTCAGACATTTTGAAAATTGGAGGGGGGTTTGGGCAAAATATGACCCATCGCCGTTTACAGTAATTGGCATATTTTCGGTATGAAACGTCGTAATTTGAAACTGAAAATAGGCGCAGAGAGTCAGAATACGGCTCAAAAATCACGCTCAGGAGTCAAATTTCCGACATTTCAGACATTTTGAAAACTGCAGGGGGGTTTGGGCAAAATATGACCCATCGCCGTTTTCAGTAATTGGCATATTTTCGGTATGAAACGTCGTAATTTGAAACTGAAAATAGGTGCAGAGAGTCAGGATTCGGCTCAAAAATCACGCTCAGGAGTCAAATTTCCGGCATTTCAGACATTTTGAAAACTGCAGGGAGGTTTTGGGCAAAATATGACTCATCGCCGTTTTCAGTAACTGGCATATTTTCGGTATGAAACGTCGTAATTTGAAACTGAAAATAGGCGCAGAGAGTCAGAATACGGCTCAAAAATCACGCTCAGGAGTCAAATTTCCGACATTTCAGACATTTTGAAAACTGCAGGGGGGTTTGGGCAAAATATGACCCATCGCCGTTTACAGTAATTGGCATATTTTCGGTATGAAACGTCGTAATTTGAAACTGAAAATAGGTGCAGAGAGTCAGAATACGGCTCAAAAGTCACACTCAGGAGTCAAATTTCCGACATTTCAGACATTTTGAAAACTGCAGGGGGGTTTGGGCAAAATATGACCCATCGCCGTTCTCAGTAATTGGCATATTTTCGGTATGAAACGACGTAATTTGAAACTGAAAATAGGTGCAGAGAGTCAGAATTCGGCTCAAAAATCACGCTCAGGAGTCAAATTTCCGACATTTCAGACATTTTGAAAACTACAGGGGTGTTTGGGCAAAATATGACCCATCGCCGTTTACAGTAATTGGCATATTTTCGGTATGAAACGTCGTAATTTGAAACTGAAAATAGGCGCAGAAAGTCAGAATTCGGCTCAAAAATCACGCTCAGGAGTCAAATTTCCGAAATTTCAGACATTTTGAAAACTGCAGGGGGGTTTGGGCAAAATATGACCCATCGCAGTTTACAGTAATTGGTATATTTTCGGTATGAAACGTCGTAATTTGAAACTGAAAATAGGCGCAGAGAGTCAGAATTCGGCTCAAAAATCACGCTCAGGAGTCAAATTTCCGACATTTCGGATATTTTGAAAACTGCAGGAGGGTTTGGGCAAAATATGACCCATCGCCGTTTACAGTAATTGGCTTATTTTAGGTCTGAAACGTCGTAATTTGAAACTGAAAATTGGCGCAGAGAGTCAGAATACGGCTCAAAAATCACGCTCAGGAGTCAAATTTCCGACATTTCGGACATTTTGAAAACTGCAGGGGGGTTTGGGCAAAATATGACCCATCGCTGTTTTCAGTAATTGGCATATTTTCGGTATGAAACGTCGTAATTTGAAACTGATAATAGGTGCAGAGAGTCAGAATTCGGCTCAAAAATCACGCTCACGAGTCAAATTTCCGACATTTCAGACATTTTGAAAACTGCAGGGGGGGTTTGGGCAAAATATGACCCATCGCTGTTTTCAGTAATTGGCATTTTTTCGGTATGAAACGTCGTAATTTGAAACTGAAAATAGGCGCAGAGAGTCAGAATACGGCTCAAAAATAACGCTCACGAGTCAAATTTCCGGCATTTCAGACATTTTGAAAACTGCAGGGGGGTTTTGGGCAAAATATGACTCATCGCCGTTTTCAGTAATTGGCTTATTTTCGGTATGAAACGTCGTAATTTGAAACTGAAAATAGGTGCAGAGAGTCAGAATTCGCTCCAAAATCACCCTCAGGAGACAAATTTTCGACATTTCAGACATTTTGAAAACTGCAGGGGGGTTTGGGCAAAATATGACCCATCGCCGTTTACAGTAATTGGCATATTTTCGGTATGAAACGTCGTAATTTGAAACTGAAAATAGGCGCAGAAAGTCAGAATACGGCTCTAAAATCACGCTCAGGAGTCAAATTTCCGACATTTCAGACATTTTGAAAACTGCAGGGGGGGTTTGGGCAAAATATGACCCATCGCTGTTTTCAGTAATTGGCATTTCTTCGGTATGAAACGTCGTAATTTGAAACTGAAAATAGGCGCAGAGAGTCAGAATACGGCTCAAAAATCACGCTCACGAGTCAAATTTCCGGCATTTCAGACATTTTGAAAACTGCAGGGGGGTTTGGGCAAAATATGACTCATCGCCGTTTTCAGTAATTGGCATATTTTCGGTATGAAACGTCGTAATTTGAAACTGAAAATAGGCGCAGAGAGTCAGAATTCGCCTCAAAAATCACGCTCAGGAGTCAAATTTCCGACATTTCAGACATTTTGAAAACTGCAGGGGGGTTTGGGCAAAATATGACCCATCGCCGTTTACAGTAATTGGTATATTTTCGGTATGAAACGTCGTAATTTGAAACTGAAAATAGGCGCAGAGAGTCAGAATACGGCTCAAAAATCACGCTCAGGAGTCAAATTTCCGACATTTCGGACATTTTGAAAACTGCAGGGGGGTTTGGGCAAAATATGACCCATCGCCGTTTACAGTAATTGGCGTATTTTCGGTATGAAACGTCGTAATTTGAAACTGAAAATAGGCGCAGAGAGTCAGAATATGGCTCAAAAATCACGATCAGGAGTCAAATTTCCGACATTTCAGACATTTTGAAAACTGCAGGGGGGTTTGGGCAAAATATGACCCATCGCTGTTTTCAGTAATTGGCATATTTTCGGTATAAAACGTTGTAATTTGAAACTGAAAATAGGTGCAGAGAGTCAGAATTCGGCTCAAAAATCACGCTCAGGAGTCAAATTTCCGACATTTCAGACATTTTGAAAACTGCAGGGGGGTTTGGGCAAAATATGACCTTTCGCCGTTTTCAGTAATTGGCATATTTTCGGTATGAAACGTCGTAATTTGAAACTGAAAATAGGTGCAGAGAGTCAGAATACGGCTCAAAAATCACGCTCAGGAGTCAAATTTCCGATATTTCAGACATTTTGAAAACTGCAGGGGGGTTTGGGCAAAATATGACTCATCTCCGTTTACAGTAATTGGCTTATTTTCGGTCTGAAACTTCGTAATTTGAAACTGAAAATAGGCGCAGAGAGTCAGAATACGGCTCAAAAATCACGCTCAGGAGTCAAATTTCCGACATTTCAGACATTTTGAAAACTGCAGGGGGGTTTGGGTAAAATATGACCCATCGCCGTTTACAGTAATTGGCATATTTTCGGTATGAAACGTCGTAATTTGAAACTGAAAATAGGCGCAGAGAGTCAGAATTAGGCTCAAAAAACACGTTCAGGAGTCAAATTTCCGACATTTCAGACATTTTGAAAACTGCAGGGGGGTTTGGGCAAAATATGACCCATCGCCGTTTACAGTAATTGGCATATTTTCGGTATGAAACGTCGTAATTTGAAACTGATAATAGGCGCAGAGAGTCAGAATACGGCTCAAAAATCACGCTCAGGAGTCAAATTTCCGACATTTCAGACATTTTGAAAACTGCAGGGGGGTTTGGGCAAAATATGACCCATCGCCGTTTTCAGTAATTGGCATATTTTCGGTATGAAACGTCGTAATTTGAAACTGAAAATAGGTGCAGAGAGTCAGGATTCGGCTCAAAAATCACGCTCAGGAGTCAAATTTCCGGCATTTCAGACATTTTGAAAACTGCAGGGAGGTTTTGGGCAAAATATGACTCATCGCCGTTTTCAGTAACTGGCATATTTTCGGTATGAAACGTCGTAATTTGAAACTGAAAATAGGCGCAGAGAGTCAGAATACGGCTCAAAAATCACGCTCAGGAGTCAAATTTCCGACATTTCAGACATTTTGAAAACTGCAGGGGGGTTTGGGCAAAATATGACCCATCGCCGTTTTCAGTAATTGGCATATTTTCGGTATGAAACGACGTAATTTGAAACTGAAAATAGGTGCAGAGAGTCAGAATTCGGCTCAAAAATCACGCTCAGGAGTCAAATTTCCGACATTTCAAACATTTTGAAAACTACAGGGGTGTTTGGGCAAAATATGACCCATCGCCGTTTACAGTAATTGGCATATTTTCGGTATGAAACGTCGTAATTTGAAACTGAAAATAGGCGCAGAAAGTCAGAATTCGGCTCAAAAATCACGCTCAGGAGTCAAATTTCCGACATTTCAGACATTTTGAAAACTGCAGGGGGGTTTGGGCAAAATATGACCCATCGCAGTTTACAGTAATTGGTATATTTTCGGTATGAAACGTCGTAATTTGAAACTGAAAATAGGCGCAGAGAGTTAGAATTCGGCTCAAAAATCACGCTCAGGAGTCAAATTTCCGACATTTCGGATATTTTGAAAACTGCAGGAGGGTTTGGGCAAAATATGACCCATCGCCGTTTACAGTAATTGGCTTATTTTAGGTCTGAAACGTCGTAATTTGAAACTGAAAATTGGCGCAGAGAGTCAGAATACGGCTCAAAAATCACGCTCAGGAGTCAAATTTCCGGCATTTCAGACATTTTGAAAACTGCAGGGAGGTTTTGGGCAAAATATGACTCATCGCCGTTTTCAGTAACTGGCATATTTTCGGTATGAAACGTCGTAATTTGAAACTGAAAATAGGCGCAGAGAGTCAGAATACGGCTCAAAAATCACGCTCAGGAGTCAAATTTCCGACATTTCAGACATTTTGAAAACTGCAGGGGGGTTTGGGCAAAATATGACCCATCGCCGTTTACAGTAATTGGCATATTTTCGGTATGAAACGTCGTAATTTGAAACTGAAAATAGGTGCACAGAGTCAGAATACGGCTCAAAAGTCACACTCAGGAGTCAAATTTCCGACATTTCAGACATTTTGAAAACTGCAGGGGGGTTTGGGCAAAATATGACCCATCGCCGTTTTCAGTAATTGGCATATTTTCGGTATGAAACGACGTAATTTGAAACTGAAAATAGGTGCAGAGAGTCAGAATTCGGCTCAAAAATCACGCTCAGGAGTCAAATTTCCGACATTTCAGACATTTTGAAAACTACAGGGGTGTTTGGGCAAAATATGACCCATCGCCGTTTACAGTAATTGGCATATTTTCGGTATGAAACGTCGTAATTTGAAACTGAAAATAGGCGCAGAAAGTCAGAATTCGGCTCAAAAATCACGCTCAGGAGTCAAATTTCCGAAATTTCAGACATTTTGAAAACTGCAGGGGGGTTTGGGCAAAATATGACCCATCGCAGTTTACAGTAATTGGTATATTTTCGGTATGAAACGTCGTAATTTGAAACTGAAAATAGGCGCAGAGAGTCAGAATTCGGCTCAAAAATCACGCTCAGGAGTCAAATTTCCGACATTTCGGATATTTTGAAAACTGCAGGAGGGTTTGGGCAAAATATGACCCATCGCCGTTTACAGTAATTGGCTTATTTTAGGTCTGAAACGTCGTAATTTGAAACTGAAAATTGGCGCAGAGAGTCAGAATACGGCTCAAAAATCACGCTCAGGAGTCAAATTTCCGACATTTCGGACATTTTGAAAACTGCAGGGGGGTTTGGGCAAAATATGACCCATCGCTGTTTTCAGTAATTGGCATATTTTCGGTATGAAACGTCGTAATTTGAAACTGATAATAGGTGCAGAGAGTCAGAATTCGGCTCAAAAATCACGCTCACGAGTCAAATTTCCGACATTTCAGACATTTTGAAAACTGCAGGGGGGGTTTGGGCAAAATATGACCCATCGCTGTTTTCAGTAATTGGCATTTTTTCGGTATGAAACGTCGTAATTTGAAACTGAAAATAGGCGCAGAGAGTCAGAATACGGCTCAAAAATAACGCTCACGAGTCAAATTTCCGGCATTTCAGACATTTTGAAAACTGCAGGGGGGTTTTGGGCAAAATATGACTCATCGCCGTTTTCAGTAATTGGCTTATTTTCGGTATGAAACGTCGTAATTTGAAACTGAAAATAGGTGCAGAGAGTCAGAATTCGCTCCAAAATCACCCTCAGGAGTCAAATTTTCGACATTTCAGACATTTTGAAAACTGCAGGGGGGTTTGGGCAAAATATGACCCATCGCCGTTTACAGTAATTGGCATATTTTCGGTATGAAACGTCGTAATTTGAAACTGAAAATAGGCGCAGAGAGTCAGAATACGGCTCAAAAATCACGCTCACGAGTCAAATTTCCGGCATTTCAGACATTTTGAAAACTGCAGGGGGGTTTGGGCAAAATATGACTCATCGCCGTTTTCAGTAATTGGCATATTTTCGGTATGAAACGTCGTAATTTGAAACTGAAAATAGGCGCAGAGAGTCAGAATTCGCCTCAAAAATCACGCTCAGGAGTCAAATTTCCGACATTTCAGACATTTTGAAAACTGCAGGGGGGTTTGGGCAAAATATGACCCCATCGCCGTTTACAGTAATTGGTATATTTTCGGTATGAAACGTCGTAATTTGAAACTGAAAATAGGCGCAGAGAGTCAGAATACGGCTCAAAAATCACGCTCAGGAGTCAAATTTCCGACATTTCGGACATTTTGAAAACTGCAGGGGGGTTTGGGCAAAATATGACCCATCGCCGTTTACAGTAATTGGCGTATTTTCGGTATGAAACGTCGTAATTTGAAACTGAAAATAGGCGCAGAGAGTCAGAATATGGCTCAAAAATCACGATCAGGAGTCAAATTTCCGACATTTCAGACATTTTGAAAACTGCAGGGGGGTTTGGGCAAAATATGACCTTTCGCCGTTTTCAGTAATTGGCATATTTTCGGTATGAAACGTCGTAATTTGAAACTGAAAATAGGTGCAGAGAGTCAGAATACGGCTCAAAAATCACGCTCAGGAGTCAAATTTCCGATATTTCAGAAATTTTGAAAACTGCAGGGGGGTTTGGGCAAAATATGACTCATCTCCGTTTACAGTAATTGGCTTATTTTCGGTCTGAAACTTCGTAATTTGAAACTGAAAATAGGCGCAGAGAGTCAGAATACGGCTCAAAAATCACGCTCAGGAGTCAAATTTCCGACATTTCAGACATTTTGAAAACTGCAGGGGGGTTTGGGCAAAATATGACCCATCGCCGTTTACAGTAATTGGCATATTTTCGGTATGAAACGTCGTAATTTGAAACTGAAAATAGGCGCAGAGAGTCAGAATTCGGCTCATAAAACACGTTCAGGAGTCAAATTTCCGACATTTCAGACATTTTGAAAACTGCAGGGGGGTTTGGGCAAAATATGACCCATCGCCGTTTACAGTAATTGGCATATTTTCGGTATGAAACGTCGTAATTTGAAACTGAAAATAGGCGCAGAGAGTCAGAATACGGCTCAAAAATCACGCTCACGAGTCAAATTTCCGGCATTTCAGACATTTTGAAAACTGCAGGGGGTTTGGGCAAAATATGACTCATCGCCGTTTTCAGTAATTGGCATATTTTCGGTATGAAACTTCATAATTTGAAACTGAAAATAGGCGCAGAGAGTCAGAATATGGCTAAAAAATCACGCTCAGGAGTCAAATTTCCGACATTTCAGACATTTTGAAAACTGCAGGGGGGTTTGGGCAAAATATGACTCATCGCCGTTTTCAGTTATTGGCATATTTTCGGTATGAAACGTCGTAATTTGAAACTGAAAATAGGTGCAGAGAGTCAGAATTCGGCTCATAAATCACGCTCAGGAGTCAAATTTCCGACATTTCCGATACTTTGAAAACTGCAGGGGGGTTTGGGCAAAATATGACCCATCGCCGTTTACAGTAATTGGCATATTTTCGGTATGAAACGTCGTAATTTCGAACTGAAAATAGGCGCAGAGAGTCAGAATACGGCTCACAAATCACGCTCAGGAGTCAAATTTCCGACATTTCAGACATTTTGAAAACTGCAGGGGGGTTTGGGCAAAATATGACCCATCGCCGTTTACAGTAATTGGCGTATTTTCGGTATGAAACGTCGTAATTTGAAACTGAAAATAGGCGCAGAGAGTCAGTATATGGCTCAAAAATCACGATCAGGAGTCAAATTTCCGACATTTCAGACATTTTGAAAACTGCAGGGGGGTTTGGGCAAAATATGACCCATCGCTGTTTTCAGTAATTGGCATATTTTCGGTATAAAACGTTGTAATTTGAAACTGAAAATAGGTGCAGAGAGTCAGAATTCGGCTCAAAAATCACGCTCAGGAGTCAAATTTCCGACATTTCAGACATTTTGAAAACTGCAGGGGGGTTTGGGCAAAATATGACCTTTCGCCGTTTTCAGTAATTGACATATTTTCGGTATGAAACGTCGTAAATTGAAACTGAAAATAGGTGCAGAGAGTCAGAATACGGCTCAAAAATCACGCTCAGGAGTCAAATTTCCGATATTTCAGACATTTTGAAAACTGCAGGGGGGTTTGGGCAAAATATGACCCATCTCCGTTTACAGTAATTGGCTTATTTTCGGTCTGAAACTTCGTAATTTGAAACTGAAAATAGGCGCAGAGAGTCAGAATACGGCTCAAAAATCACGCTCAGGAGTCAAATTTCCTACATTTCAGACATTTTGAAAACTGCAGGGGGGTTTGGGCAAAATACGACCCATCGCCGTTTTCAGTAATTGGCATATTTTCGGTATGAAATGTCGTAATTTGAAACTGATAATAGGTGCAGAGAGTCAGAATTCGGCTCAAAAATCACGCTCAGGAGTCAAATTTCCGACATTTCGGACATTTTGAAAACTGCAGGGAGGTTTGGGCAAAATATGGCCCATCGCCGTTTACAGTAATTGGCATATTTACGGTATGAAACGTCGTAATTTGAAACTGAAAATAGGAGCAGAGAGTCAGAATATGGCTCAAAAATCACGCTCAGGAGTCAAATTTCCAACATTTCAGACATTTTAAAAACTGCTGATGGGTTTGGGCAAAATATGACCCATCGCCGTTTTCAGTAATTGGCATATTTTCGGTATGAAACGTCGTAATTTGAAACTGAAAATAAGTGCAGAGAGTCAGAATTCGCTCAAAAATCACCCTCAGGAGTCAAATTTCCGACATTTCAGACATTTTGAAAACTGCAGGGGGGTTTGGGCAAAATATGACCCATCGGCGTTTACAGTAATTGGCATATTTTCGGTATGAAACGTCGTAATTTGAAACTGAAAATAGGCGCAGAGAGTCAGAATTCGGCTCAAAAAACACGTTCAGGAGTCAAATTTCCGACATTTCAGACATTTTGAAAACTGCAGGGGGATTTGGGCAAAATATGACCCATCGCCGTTTACAGTAATTGGCATATTTTCGGTATGAAACGTCGTAATTTGAAACTGAAAATAGGCGCAGAGAGTCAGAATACGGCTCAAAAATCA
Source organism: Procambarus clarkii (assembly GCF_040958095.1). Lineage (NCBI taxonomy): Eukaryota > Metazoa > Arthropoda > Malacostraca > Decapoda > Cambaridae > Procambarus > Procambarus clarkii. Next base: position 146,721 of record NC_091233.1, on the reverse strand, counting down.
CGCTAGGGAGTCAAATTTCCGGCATTTCAGACATTTTGAAAACTGCAGGGGGGCTTTGGGCAAAATATGACCCATCGCTGTTTTCAGTAACTGGCATTTCTTCGGTATGAAACGTCGTAATTTGAAACTGAAAATAGGCGCAGAGAGTCAGAATACGGCTCAAAAATCACGCTCACGAGTCAAATTTCCGGCATTTCAGACATTTTGAAAACTGCAGGGGGGTTTGGGCAAAATATGACTCATCGCCGTTTTCAGTAATTGGCATATTTTCGGTATGAAACTTCATAATTTGAAACTGAAAATAGGCGCAGAGAGTCAGAATATGGCTAAAAAATCACGCTCAGGAGTCAAATTTCCGACATTTCAGACATTTTGAAAACTGCAGGGGGGTTTGGGCAAAATATGACTCATCGCCGTTTTCAGTTATTGGCATATTTTCGGTATGAAACGTCGTAATTTGAAACTGAAAATAGGTGCAGAGAGTCAGAATTCGGCTCATAAATCACGCTCAGGAGTCAAATTTCCGACATTTCGGATACTTTGAAAACTGCAGGGGGGTTTGGGCAAAATATGACCCATCGCCGTTTACAGTAATTGGCATATTTTCGGTATGAAACGTCGTAATTTCGAACTGAAAATAGGCGCAGAGAGTCAGAATACGGCTCACAAATCACGCTCAGGAGTCAAATTTCCGACATTTCAGACATTTTGAAAACTGCAGGGGGGTTTGGGCAAAATATGACCCATCGCTGTTTTCAGTAATTGGCATTTCTTCGGTATGAAACGTCGTAATTTGAAACTGAAAAAAGGCGCAGAGAGTCAGAATACGGCTCAAAAATCATGCTCACGAGTCAAATTTCCGGCATTTCAGACATTTTGAAAACTGCAGGGGGGTTTGGGCAAAATATGACTCATCGCCGTTTTCAGTAATTGGCATATTTTCGTTATGAAACGTCGTACTTTGAAACTGAAAATAGGCGCTGAGAGTCAGAATTCGCCTCAAAAATCACGCTTAGGAGTCAAATTTCCGACATTTCAGACATTTTGAAAACTGCAGGGGGGTTTGGGCAAAATATGACCCATCGCCGTTTACAGTAATTGGTATATTTTCGGTATGAAACGTCGAAATTTGAAACTGAAAATAGGCGCAGAGAGTCAGAATTCGGCTCAAAAATCACGATCAGGAGTCAAATTTCCGACATTTCGGACATTTTGAAAACTGCAGGGGGGTTCGGGCAAAATATGACCCATTGCCGTTTACAGTAATTGGCATATTTTCGGTATGAAACGTCGTAATTTGAAACTGAAAATAGGCGCAAAGAGTCAGAATACGGCTCAAAAATCTCGCTCAGGAGTCAAATTTCCGACATTTCAGACATTTTGAAAACTGCAGGGGGGGTTTGGGCAAAATATGACCCATCGTCGTTTTCAGTAATTGGCATATTTTCGGTATGAAACCTCGTAATTTGAAACTGAAAATAGGTGCAGAGAGTCAGGATTCGGCTCAAAAATCACGCTCAGGAGTCAAATTTCCGGCATTTCAGACATTTTGAAAACTGCAGGGAGGTTTTGGGCAAAATATGACTCATCGCCGTTTTCAGTAACTGGCATATTTTCGGTATGAAACGTCGTAATTTGAAACTGAAAATAGGCGCAGAGAGTCAGAATACGGCTCAAAAATCACGCTCAGGAGTCAAATTTCCGACATTTCAGACATTTTGAAAACTGCAGGGGGGTTTGGGCAAAATATGACCCATCGCCGTTTACAGTAATTGGCATATTTTCGGTATGAAACGTCGTAATTTGAAACTGAAAATAGGCGCAGAGAGTCAGAATTCGGCTCAAAAATCACGCTCAGGAGCCAAATTTCCGACATTTCGGACATTTTGAAAACTGCAGGAGGGTTTGGGCAAAATATGACCCATCGCCGTTTACAGTAATTGGCTTATTTTAGGTCTGAAACGTCGTAATTTGAAACTGAAAATAGGCGCAGAGAGTCAGAATACGGCTCATAAATCACGCTCAGGAGTCAAATTTCCGACATTTCAGACATTTTGAAAACTGCAGGGGGGTTTGGGCAAAATATGACCCATCGCCGTTTTCAGTAATTGGCATATTTTCGGTATGAAACGTCGTAATTTGAAACTGATAATAGGTGCAGAGAGTCAGAATTCGGCTCAAAAATCACGCTCACGAGTCAAATTTCCGACATTTCAGACATTTTGAAAACTGCAGGGGCGGTTTGGGCAAAATATGACCCATCGCTGTTTTCAGTAATTGGCATTTCTTCGGTATGAAACGTCGTAATTTGAAACTGAAAATAGGCGCAGAGAGTCAGAATACGGCTCAAAAATCACGCTCACGAGTCAAATTTCCGGCATTTCAGACATTTTGAAAACTGCAGGGGGGTTTGGGCAAAATATGACTCATCGCCGTTTTCAGTAATTGGCATATTTTCGGTATGAAACGTCGTAATTTGAAACTGAAAATAGGCGCAGAGAGTCAGAATTCGCCTCAAAAATTACGCTCAGGAGTCAAATTTCCGACATTTCAGACATTTTGAAAACTGCAGGGGGGTTTGGGCAAAATATGACCCATCGCCGTTTACAGTAATTGGTATATTTTCGGTATGAAACGTCGTAATTTGAAACTGAAAATAGGCGCAGAGAGTCAGAATTCGCCTCAAAAATCACGCTCAGGAGTCAAATTTCCGACATTTCGGACATTTTGAAAACTGCAGGGGGGTTTGGGCAAAACATGACCCATCGCCGTTTACAGTAATTGGCGTATTTTCGGTATGAAACGTCGTAATTTGAAACTGAAAATAGGCGCAGAGAGTCAGAATATGGCTCAAAAATCACGATCAGGAGTCAAATTTCCGACATTTCAGACATTTTGAAAACTGCAGGGGGGTTTGGGCAAAATATGACCCATCGCTGTTTTCAGTAATTGGCATATTTTCGGTATAAAACGTTGTAATTTGAAACTGAAAATAGGTGCAGAGAGTCAGAATTCGGCTCAAAAATCACGCTCAGGAGTCAAATTTCCGACATTTCAGACATTTTGAAAACTGCAGGGGGGTTTGGGCAAAATATGACCTTTCGCCGTTTTCAGTAATTGGCATATTTTCGGTAGGAAACGTCGTAATTTGAAACTGAAAATAGGTGCAGAGAGTCACAATACGGCTCAAAAATCACGCTCAGGAGTCAAATTTCCGATATTTCAGACATTTTGAAAACTGCAGGGGGGTTTGGGCAAAATATGACCCATCTCCGTTTACAGTAATTGGCATATTTTCGGTATGAAATGTCGTAATTTGAAACTGATAATAGGTGCAGAGAGTCAGAATTCGGCTCAAAAATCACGCTCAGGAGTCAAATTTCCGACATTTCGGACATTTTGAAAACTGCAGGGAGGTTTGGGCAAAATATGGCCCATCGCTGTTTACAGTAATTGGCATATTTACGGTATGAAACGTCGTAATTTGAAACTGAAAATAGGAGCAGAGAGTCAGAATATGGCTCAAAAATCACGCTCAGGAGTCAAATTTCCAACATTTCAGACATTTTAAAAACTGCTGATGGGTTTGGGCAAAATATGACCCATCGCCGTTTTCAGTAATTGGCATATTTTCGGTATGAAACGTCGTAATTTGAAACTGAAAATAGGCGCAGAGAGTCAGAATTCGGCTCAAAAAACACGTTCAGGAGTCAAATTTCCGATATTTCAGACATTTTGAAAACTGCAGGGGGGTTTGGGCAAAATATGACCCATCGCCGTTTACAGTAATTGGCATATTTTCGGTATGAAACGTCGTAATTTGAAACTGAAAATAGGCGCAGAGAGTCAGAATACGGCTCAAAAATCACGCTCAGGAGTCAAATTTCCGGCATTTCAGACATTTTGAAAACTGCAGGGGGGCTTTGGGCAAAATATGACCCATCGCTGTTTTCAGTAACTGGCATTTCTTCGGTATGAAACGTCGTAATTTGAAACTGAAAATAGGCGCAGAGAGTCAGAATACGGCTCAAAAATCACGCTCACGAGTCAAATTTCCGGCATTTCAGACATATTGAAAACTGCAGGGGGGTTTGGGCAAAATATGACTCATCGCCGTTTTCAGTAATTGGCATATTTTCGGTATGAAACTTCGTAATTTGAAACTGAAAATAGGTGCAGAGAGTCAGAATTCGGCTCATAAATCACGCTCAGGAGTCAAATTTCCGACATTTCGGATATTTTGAAAACTGCAGGGGGGTTTGGGCAAAATATGACCCATCGCCGTTTACAGTAATTGGCATATTTTCGGTATGAAACGTCGTAATTTCGAACTGAAAATAGGCGCAGAGAGTCAGAATACGGCTCACAAATCACGCTCAGGAGTCAAATTTCCGACATTTCAGACATTTTGAAAACTGCAGGGGGGTTTGGGCAAAATATGACCCATCGCCGTTTACAGTAATTGGTATATTTTCGGTATGAAACGTCGAAATTTGAAACTGAAAATAGGCGCAGAGAGTCAGAATTCGGCTCAAAAATCACGATCAGGAGTCAAATTTCCGACATTTCGGACATTTTGAAAACTGCAGGGGGGTTTGGGCAAAATATGACCCATTGCCGTTTACAGTAATTGGCATATTTTCGGTATGAAACGTCGTAATTTGAAACTGAAAATAGGCGCAAAGAGTCAGAATTCGGCTCAAAAATCTCGCTCAGGAGTCAAATTTCCGACATTTCAGACATTTTGAAAACTGCAGGGGGGTTTGGGCAAAATATGACCCATCGTCGTTTTCAGTAATTGGCATATTTTCGGTATGAAACCTCGTAATTTGAAACTGAAAATAGGTGCAGAGAGTCAGGATTCGGCTCAAAAATCACGCTCAGGAGTCAAATTTCCGGCATTTCAGACATTTTGAAAACTGCAGGGAGGTTTTGGGCAAAATATGACTCATCGCCGTTTTCAGTAACTGGCATATTTTCGGTATGAAACGTCGTAATTTGAAACTGAAAATAGGCGAAGAGAGTCAGAATACGGCTCAAAAATCACGCTCAGGAGTCAAATTTCCGACATTTCAGACATTTTGAAAACTGCAGGGGGTTTGGGCAAAATATGACCCATCGCCGTTTACAGTAATTGGCATATTTTCGGTATGAAACGTCGTAATTTGAAACTGAAAATAGGTGCAGAGAGTCAGAATACGGCTCAAAAATCACACTCAGGAGTCAAATTTCCGACATTTCAGACATTTTGAAAACTGCAGGGGGATTTGGGCAAAATATGACCCATCGCAGTTTACAGTAATTGGTAAATTTTCGGTATGAAACGTCGTAATTTGAAACTGCAAATAGGCGCAAAGAGTCAGAATTCGGCTCAAAAATCACGCTCAGGAGCCAAATTTCCGACATTTCAGACATTTTGAAAACTGCAGGGGGGTTTGGGCAAAATATGACCCATCGCCGTTTTCAGTAATTGGCATATTTTCGGTATGAAACGTCGTAATTTGAAACTGATAATAGGTGCAGAGAGTCAGAATTCGGCTCAAAAATCACGCTCACGAGTCAAATTTCCGACATTTCAGACATTTTGAAAACTGCAGGGGGGGTTTGGGCAAAATATGACCCATCGCTGTTTTCAGTAATTAGCATTTTTTCGGTATGAAATGTCGTAATTTGAAACTGAAAATAGGCGCAGAGAGTCAGAATACGGCTCAAAAATAACGCTCACGAGTCAAATTTCCGGCATTTCAGACATTTTGAAAACTGCAGGGGGGTTTTGGGCAAAATATGACTCATCGCCGTTTTCAATAATTGGTATATTTTCGGTATGAAACGTCGTAATTTGAAACTGAAAATAGGCGCAGAGAGTCAGTATACGGCTCAAAAATCACGCTCAGGAGTCAAATTTCCGACATTTTAGACATTTTGAAAACTGCAGGTGGGTTTGGGCAAAATATGACCCATCGCCGTTAACAGTAATTGGCATATTTTCGTTATGAAACGTCGTAATTTGAAACTGAAAATAGGTGCAGAGAGTCAGAATACGGCTCAAAAATCACACTCAGGAGTCAAATTTCCGACATTTCAGACATTTTGAAAACTGCAGGGGGGTTTGGGCAAAATATGACCCATCGCCGTTTTCAGTAATTAGCATATTTTCGGTATGAAACGTCGTAATTTGAAACTGAAAATAGGTGCAGAGAGTCAGAATTCGGCTCAAAAATCACACTCAGGAGTCAAATTTCTGACATTTCAGACATTTTGAAAACTGCAGGGGTGTTTGGGCAAAATATGACCCATCGCCGTTTACAGTAATTGGTATATTTTCGGTATGAAACTTCGTAATTTGAAACTGAAAATAGGCGCAGAGAGTCAGAATTCGGCTCAAAAATCACGCTCAGGAGTAAAATTTCCGATATTTCAGACATTTTGAAAACTGCAGGGGGGTTTGGGCAAAATATGACCCATCGCCGTTTACAGTAATTGGCTTATTTTCGGTCTGAAACTTCGTAATTTGAAACTGAAAATAGGCGCAGAGAGTCAGAATACGGCTCAAAAATCACGCTCAGGAGTCAAATTTCCTACATTTCAGACATTTTGAAAACTGCAGGGGGGTTTGGGCAAAATATGACCCATCGCCGTTTTCAGTAATTTTCATATTTTCGGTATGAAACGTCGTAATTTGAAACTGATAATAGGTGCAGAGAGTCAGAATTCGGCTCAAAAATCACGCTCAGGAGTCAAATTTCCGACATTTCGGACATTTTGAAAACTGCAGGGAGGTTTGGGCAAAATATGACCCATCGCCGTTTACAGTAATTGGCATATTTACGGTATGAAACGTCGTAATTTGAAACTGAAAATAGGAGCAGAGAGTCAGAATATGGCTCAAAAATCACGCTCAGGAGTCAAATTTCCGACATTTCAGACATTTTAAAAATTGCTGAGGGGTTTGGGCAAAATATGACCCATCGCCGTTTTCAGTAATTGGCATATTTTCGGTATGAAACGTCGTAATTTGAAACTGAAAATAGGTGCAGAGAGTCAGAATTCGCTCAAAAATCACCCTCAGGAGTCAAATTTCCGACATTTCAGACATTTTGAAAACTGCAGGGGGGTTTGGGCAAAATATGACCCATCGCCGTTTACAGTAATTGGCATATTTTCGGTATGAAACGTCGTAATTTGAAACTGAAAATAGGCGCAGAGTCAGAATTCGGCTCAAAAATCAAGTTCAGGAGTCAAATTTCCGACATTTCAGACATTTTGAAAACTGCAGGGGGGTTTGGGCAAAATATGACCCATCGCCGTTTACAGTAATTGGCATATTTTCGGTATGAAACGTCGTAATTTGAAACTGAAAATAGGCGCAGAGAGTCAGAATACGGCTCAAAAATCACGCTCACGAGTCAAATTTCCGGCATTTCGGACATTTTGAAAACTGCAGGGGGGTTTGGGCAAAATATGACTCATCGCCGTTTTCAGTAATTGGCATATTTTCGGTATGAAACGTCGTAATTTAAAACTGAAAATAGGTGCAGAGAGTCAGAATTCGGCACAAATATCACGCTAAGGAGTCAAATTTCCGACATTTTGGACATTTTGAAAACTGCAGGGGGGTTTGGGCAAAATATGACCCATCGCCGTTTACAGTAATTGGCATATTTTTGGTATGAAACGTCGTAATTTGAAACTGAAAATAGGCGCAGAGAGTCAGAATACGGCTCAAAAATCACGCTCATGAGTCAAATTTCCGACATTTCAGACATTTTGAAAACAGCAGGGGGGTTTGGGCAAAATATGACCCATCGCCGTTTTCAGTAATTGTCATATTTTCGGTATGAAACTTCGTAATTTGAAACTGAAAGTAGGTGCAGATAGTCAGAATTCGGCTCAAAAATCACGCTCAGGAGTCAAATTTCCGACATTTCAGACATTTTGAAAACTGCAGGGGGGTTTGGGCAAAATATGACCCATCGCCGTTTACAGTAATTGGCATATTTTCGGTATGAAACGTCGTAATTTGAAGCTGAAAGTAGGCGCAGAGAGTCAGAATACGGCTCAAAAATTACGCTCAGGAGTCAAATTTCCGACATTTCAGACATTTTGAAAACTGCAGGGGGGTTTGGGCAAAATATGACTCATCGCCGTTTTCAGTTATTGGCATATTTTCGGTATGAAACGTCGTAATTTGAAACTGAAAATAGGTGCAGAGAGTCAGAATTCGGCTCATCAATCACGCTCAGGAGTCAAATTTCCGACATTTCGGATACTTTGAAAACTGCAGGGGGGTTTGGGCAAAATATGACCCATCGCCGTTTACAGTAATTGGCATATTTTCGGTATGAAACGTTGTAATTTCGAACTGAAAATAGGCGCAGAGAGTCAGAATACGGCTCAAAAATCACGCTCAGGAGTCAAATTTCCGACATTTCAGACGTTTTGAAAACTGCAGGGGGGGGTTTAGGCAAAATATGACCTATCGCTTTTTTCAGTAATTGGCATTTCTTCGGTATGAAACGTCGTAATTTGAAACTGAAATAAGGCGCAGAGTCAGAATACGGCTCAAAAATCACGCTCACGAGTCAAATTTCCGACATTTCAGACATTTTGAAAACTGCAGGGGGGTTTGGGCAAAATATGACTCATCGCCGTTTTCAGTAATTGGCATATTTTCGTTTTGAAACGTCGTAATTTGAAACTGAAAATAGGCGCTGAAAGTCAGAATTCGCCTCAAAAATCACGCTTAGGAGTCAAATTTCCGACAATTGAGACATTTTGAAAACTACAGGGGGGTTTGGGCAAAATATGACCCATCGCCGTTTACAGTAATTGGTATATTTTCGGTATGAAACGTCGTAATTTGAAACTGAAAATAGGTGCAGAGAGTCAGAATACGGCTCAAAAATCACACTCAGGAGTCAAATTTCCGACATTTCAGACATTTTGAAAACTGCAGGGGGATTTGGGCAAAATATGACCCATCGCAGTTTACAGTAATTGGTAAATTTTCGGTATGAAACGTCGTAATTTGAAACTGCAAATAGGCGCAGAGAGTCAGAATTCGGCTCAAAAATCACGCTCAGGAGCCAAATTTCCGACATTTCAGACATTTTGAAAACTGCAGGGGGGTTTGGGCAAAATATGACCCATCGCCGTTTTCAGTAATTGGCATATTTTCGGTATGAAACGTCGTAATTTGAAACTGATAATAGGTGCAGAGAGTCAGAATTCGGCTCAAAAATCACGCTCAGGAGTAAAATTTCCGATATTTCAGACATTTTGAAAACTGCAGGGGGGTTTGGGCAAAATATGACCCATCGCCGTTTACAGTAATTGGCTTATTTTCGGTCTGAAACTTCGTAATTTGAAACTGAAAATAGGCGCAGAGAGTCAGAATACGGCTCAAAAATCACGCTCAGGAGTCAAATTTCCTACATTTCAGACATTTTGAAAACTGCAGGGGGGTTTGGGCAAAATATGACCCATCGCCGTTTTCAGTAATTTTCATATTTTCGGTATGAAACGTCGTAATTTGAAACTGATAATAGGTGCAGAGAGTCAGAATTCGGCTCAAAAATCACGCTCAGGAGTCAAATTTCCGACATTTCGGACATTTTGAAAACTGCAGGGAGGTTTGGGCAAAATATGACCCATCGCCGTTTACAGTAATTGGCATATTTACGGTATGAAACGTCGTAATTTGAAACTGAAAATAGGAGCAGAGAGTCAGAATATGGCTCAAAAATCACGCTCAGGAGTCAAATTTCCGACATTTCAGACATTTTAAAAATTGCTGAGGGGTTTGGGCAAAATATGACCCATCGCCGTTTTCAGTAATTGGCATATTTTCGGTATGAAACGTCGTAATTTGAAACTGAAAATAGGTGCAGAGAGTCAGAATTCGCTCAAAAATCACCCTCAGGAGTCAAATTTCCGACATTTCAGACATTTTGAAAACTGCAGGGGGGTTTGGGCAAAATATGACCCATCGCCGTTTACAGTAATTGGCATATTTTCGGTATGAAACGTCGTAATTTGAAACTGAAAATAGGCGCAGAGTCAGAATTCGGCTCAAAAATCAAGTTCAGGAGTCAAATTTCCGACATTTCAGACATTTTGAAAACTGCAGGGGGGTTATGGCAAAATATGACCCATCGCCGTTTACAGTAATTGGCATATTTTCGGTATGAAACGTCGTAATTTGAAACTGAAAATAGGCGCAGAGAGTCAGAATACGGCTCAAAAATCACGCTCACGAGTCAAATTTCCGGCATTTCGGACATTTTGAAAACTGCAGGGGGGTTTGGGCAAAATATGACTCATCGCCGTTTTCAGTAATTGGCATATTTTCGGTATGAAACGTCGTAATTTAAAACTGAAAATAGGTGCAGAGAGTCAGAATTCGGCACAAATATCACGCTCAGGAGTCAAATTTCCGACATTTTGGACATTTTGAAAACTGCAGGGGGGTTTGGGCAAAATATGACCCATCGCCGTTTACAGTAATTGGCATATTTTTGGTATGAAACGTCGTAATTTGAAACTGAAAATAGGCGCAGAGAGTCAGAATACGGCTCAAAAATCACGCTCATGAGTCAAATTTCCGACATTTCAGACATTTTGAAAACAGCAGGGGGGTTTGGGCAAAATATGACCCATCGCCGTTTTCAGTAATTGTCATATTTTCGGTATGAAACTTCGTAATTTGAAACTGAAAGTAGGTGCAGATAGTCAGAATTCGGCTCAAAAATCACGCTCAGGAGTCAAATTTCCGACATTTCAGACATTTTGAAAACTGCAGGGGGGTTTGGGCAAAATATGACCCATCGCCGTTTACAGTAATTGGCATATTTTCGGTATGAAACGTCGTAATTTGAAGCTGAAAGTAGGCGCAGAGAGTCAGAATACGGCTCAAAAATTACGCTCAGGAGTCAAATTTCCGACATTTCAGACATTTTGAAAACTGCAGGGGGGTTTGGGCAAAATATGACTCATCGCCGTTTTCAGTTATTGGCATATTTTCGGTATGAAACGTCGTAATTTGAAACTGAAAATAGGTGCAGAGAGTCAGAATTCGGCTCATCAATCACGCTCAGGAGTCAAATTTCCGACATTTCGGATACTTTGAAAACTGCAGGGGGGTTTGGGCAAAATATGACCCATCGCCGTTTACAGTAATTGGCATATTTTCGGTATGAAACGTTGTAATTTCGAACTGAAAATAGGCGCAGAGAGTCAGAATACGGCTCAAAAATCACGCTCAGGAGTCAAATTTCCGACATTTCAGACGTTTTGAAAACTGCAGGGGGGGGTTTAGGCAAAATATGACCTATCGCTTTTTTCAGTAATTGGCATTTCTTCGGTATGAAACGTCGTAATTTGAAACTGAAATAAGGCGCAGAGTCAGAATACGGCTCAAAAATCACGCTCACGAGTCAAATTTCCGACATTTCAGACATTTTGAAAACTGCAGGGGGGTTTGGGCAAAATATGACTCATCGCCGTTTTCAGTAATTGGCATATTTTCGTTTTGAAACGTCGTAATTTGAAACTGAAAATAGGCGCTGAAAGTCAGAATTCGCCTCAAAAATCACGCTTAGGAGTCAAATTTCCGACAATTGAGACATTTTGAAAACTACAGGGGGGTTTGGGCAAAATATGACCCATCGCCGTTTACAGTAATTGGTATATTTTCGGTATGAAACGTCGTAATTTGAAACTGAAAATAGGTGCAGAGAGTCAGAATTCGGCTCATCAATCACGCTCAGGAGTCAAATTTCCGACATTTCGGATACTTTGAAAACTGCAGGGGGGTTTGGGCAAAATATGACCCATCGCCGTTTACAGTAATTGGCATATTTTCGGTATGAAACGTTGTAATTTCGAACTGAAAATAGGCGCAGAGAGTCAGAATACGGCTCAAAAATCACGCTCAGGAGTCAAATTTCCGACATTTCAGACGTTTTGAAAACTGCAGGGGGGGGTTTAGGCAAAATATGACCTATCGCTTTTTTCAGTAATTGGCATTTCTTCGGTATGAAACGTCGTAATTTGAAACTGAAATAAGGCGCAGAGTCAGAATACGGCTCAAAAATCACGCTCACGAGTCAAATTTCCGACATTTCAGACATTTTGAAAACTGCAGGGGGGTTTGGGCAAAATATGACTCATCGCCGTTTTCAGTAATTGGCATATTTTCGTTTTGAAACGTCGTAATTTGAAACTGAAAATAGGCGCTGAAAGTCAGAATTCGCCTCAAAAATCACGCTTAGGAGTCAAATTTCCGACAATTGAGACATTTTGAAAACTACAGGGGGGTTTGGGCAAAATATGACCCATCGCCGTTTACAGTAATTGGTATATTTTCGGTATGAAACGTCGTAATTTGAAACTGAAAATAGGTGCAGAGAGTCAGAATACGGCTCAAAAATCACACTCAGGAGTCAAATTTCCGACATTTCAGACATTTTGAAAACTGCAGGGGGATTTGGGCAAAATATGACCCATCGCAGTTTACAGTAATTGGTAAATTTTCGGTATGAAACGTCGTAATTTGAAACTGCAAATAGGCGCAGAGAGTCAGAATTCGGCTCAAAAATCACGCTCAGGAGCCAAATTTCCGACATTTCAGACATTTTGAAAACTGCAGGGGGGTTTGGGCAAAATATGACCCATCGCCGTTTTCAGTAATTGGCATATTTTCGGTATGAAACGTCGTAATTTGAAACTGATAATAGGTGCAGAGAGTCAGAATTCGGCTCAAAAATCACGCTCAGGAGTAAAATTTCCGATATTTCAGACATTTTGAAAACTGCAGGGGGGTTTGGGCAAAATATGACCCATCGCCGTTTACAGTAATTGGCTTATTTTCGGTCTGAAACTTCGTAATTTGAAACTGAAAATAGGCGCAGAGAGTCAGAATACGGCTCAAAAATCACGCTCAGGAGTCAAATTTCCTACATTTCAGACATTTTGAAAACTGCAGGGGGGTTTGGGCAAAATATGACCCATCGCCGTTTTCAGTAATTTTCATATTTTCGGTATGAAACGTCGTAATTTGAAACTGATAATAGGTGCAGAGAGTCAGAATTCGGCTCAAAAATCACGCTCAGGAGTCAAATTTCCGACATTTCGGACATTTTGAAAACTGCAGGGAGGTTTGGGCAAAATATGACCCATCGCCGTTTACAGTAATTGGCATATTTACGGTATGAAACGTCGTAATTTGAAACTGAAAATAGGAGCAGAGAGTCAGAATATGGCTCAAAAATCACGCTCAGGAGTCAAATTTCCGACATTTCAGACATTTTAAAAATTGCTGAGGGGTTTGGGCAAAATATGACCCATCGCCGTTTTCAGTAATTGGCATATTTTCGGTATGAAACGTCGTAATTTGAAACTGAAAATAGGTGCAGAGAGTCAGAATTCGCTCAAAAATCACCCTCAGGAGTCAAATTTCCGACATTTCAGACATTTTGAAAACTGCAGGGGGGTTTGGGCAAAATATGACCCATCGCCGTTTACAGTAATTGGCATATTTTCGGTATGAAACGTCGTAATTTGAAACTGAAAATAGGCGCAGAGTCAGAATTCGGCTCAAAAATCAAGTTCAGGAGTCAAATTTCCGACATTTCAGACATTTTGAAAACTGCAGGGGGGTTTGGGCAAAATATGACCCATCGCCGTTTACAGTAATTGGCATATTTTCGGTATGAAACGTCGTAATTTGAAACTGAAAATAGGCGCAGAGAGTCAGAATACGGCTCAAAAATCACGCTCACGAGTCAAATTTCCGGCATTTCGGACATTTTGAAAACTGCAGGGGGGTTTGGGCAAAATATGACTCATCGCCGTTTTCAGAAATTGGCATATTTTCGGTATGAAACGTCGTAATTTAAAACTGAAAATAGGTGCAGAGAGTCAGAATTCGGCACAAATATCACGCTCAGGAGTCAAATTTCCGACATTTTGGACATTTTGAAAACTGCAGGGGGGTTTGGGCAAAATATGACCCATCGCCGTTTACAGTAATTGGCATATTTTTGGTATGAAACGTCGTAATTTGAAACTGAAAATAGGCGCAGAGAGTCAGAATACGGCTCAAAAATCACGCTCATGAGTCAAATTTCCGACATTTCAGACATTTTGAAAACAGCAGGGGGGTTTGGGCAAAATATGACCCATCGCCGTTTTCAGTAATTGTCATATTTTCGGTATGAAACTTCGTAATTTGAAACTGAAAGTAGGTGCAGATAGTCAGAATTCGGCTCAAAAATCACGCTCAGGAGTCAAATTTCCGACATTTCAGACATTTTGAAAACTGCAGGGGGGTTTGGGCAAAATATGACCCATCGCCGTTTACAGTAATTGGCATATTTTCGGTATGAAACGTCGTAATTTGAAGCTGAAAGTAGGCGCAGAGAGTCAGAATACGGCTCAAAAATTACGCTCAGGAGTCAAATTTCCGACATTTCAGACATTTTGAAAACTGCAGGGGGGTTTGGGCAAAATATGACTCATCGCCGTTTTCAGTTATTGGCATATTTTCGGTATGAAACGTCGTAATTTGAAACTGAAAATAGGTGCAGAGAGTCAGAATTCGGTTCATCAATCACGCTCAGGAGTCAAATTTCCGACATTTCGGATACTTTGAAAACTGCAGGGGGGTTTGGGCAAAATATGACCCATCGCCGTTTACAGTAATTGGCATATTTTCGGTATGAAACGTTGTAATTTCGAACTGAAAATAGGCGCAGAGAGTCAGAATACGGCTCAAAAATCACGCTCAGGAGTCAAATTTCCGACATTTCAGACGTTTTGAAAACTGCAGGGGGGGGTTTAGGCAAAATATGACCTATCGCTTTTTTCAGTAATTGGCATTTCTTCGGTATGAAACGTCGTAATTTGAAACTGAAATAAGGCGCAGAGTCAGAATACGGCTCAAAAATCACGCTCACGAGTCAAATTTCCGACATTTCAGACATTTTGAAAACTGCAGGGGGGTTTGGGCAAAATATGACTCATCGCCGTTTTCAGTAATTGGCATATTTTCGTTTTGAAACGTCGTAATTTGAAACTGAAAATAGGCGCTGAAAGTCAGAATTCGCCTCAAAAATCACGCTTAGGAGTCAAATTTCCGACAATTGAGACATTTTGAAAACTACAGGGGGGTTTGGGCAAAATATGACCCATCGCCGTTTACAGTAATTGGTATATTTTCGGTATGAAACTTCGTAATTTGAAACTGAAAATAGGTGCAGAGAGTCAGAATACGGCTCAAAAATCACACTCAGGAGTCAAATTTCCGACATTTCAGACATTTTGAAAACTGCAGGGGGATTTGGGCAAAATATGACCCATCGCAGTTTACAGTAATTGGTAAATTTTCGGTATGAAACGTCGTAATTTGAAACTGCAAATAGGCGCAGAGAGTCAGAATTCGGCTCAAAAATCACGCTCAGGAGCCAAATTTCCGACATTTCAGACATTTTGAAAACTGCAGGGGGGTTTGGGCAAAATATGACCCATCGCCGTTTTCAGTAATTGGCATATTTTCGGTATGAAACGTCGTAATTTGAAACTGATAATAGGTGCAGAGAGTCAGAATTCGGCTCAAAAATCACGCTCACGAGTCAAATTTCCGACATTTCAGACATTTTGAAAACTGCAGGGGGGGTTTGGGCAAAATATGACCCATCGCTGTTTTCAGTAATTAGCATTTTTTCGGTATGAAACGTCGTAATTTGAAACTGAAAATAGGCGCAGAGAGTCAGAATACGGCTCAAAAATAACGCTCACGAGTCAAATTTCGGCATTTCAGACATTTTGAAAACTGCAGGGGGGTTTTGGGCAAAATATGACTCATCGCCGTTTTCAATAATTGGTATATTTTCGGTATGAAACGTCGTAATTTGAAACTGAAAATAGGCGCAGAGAGTCAGAATACGGCTCAAAAATCACGCTCAGGAGTCAAATTTCCGACATTTTAGACATTTTGAAAACTGCAGGTGGGTTTGGGCAAAATATGACCCATCGCCGTTAACAGTAATTGGCATATTTTCGGTATGAAACGTCGTAATTTGAAACTGAAAATAGGTGCAGAGAGTCAGAATACGGCTCAAAAATCACACTCAGGAGTCAAATTTCCGACATTTCAGACATTTTGAAAACTGCAGGGGGGTTTGGGCAAAATATGACCCATCGCCGTTTTCAGTAATTAGCATATTTTCGGTATGAAACGTCGTAATTTGAAACTGAAAATAGGTGCAGAGAGTCAGAATTCGGCTCAAAAATCACACTCAGGAGTCAAATTTCTGACATTTCAGACATTTTGAAAACTGCAGGGGTGTTTGTGCAAAATATGACCCATCGCCGTTTACAGTAATTGGTATATTTTCGGTATGAAACTTCGTAATTTGAAACTGAAAATAGGCGCAGAGAGTCAGAATTCGGCTCAAAAATCACGCTCAGGAGTAAAATTTCCGATATTTCAGACATTTTGAAAACTGCAGGGGGGTTTGGGCAAAATATGACCCATCGCCGTTTACAGTAATTGGCTTATTTTCGGTCTGAAACTTCGTAATTTGAAACTGAAAATAGGCGCAGAGAGTCAGAATACGGCTCAAAAATCACGCTCAGGAGTCAAATTTCCTACATTTCAGACATTTTGAAAACTGCAGGGGGGTTTGGGCAAAATATGACCCATCGCCGTTTTCAGTAATTTTCATATTTTCGGTATGAAACGTCGTAATTTGAAACTGATAATAGGTGCAGAGAGTCAGAATTCGGCTCAAAAATCACGCTCAGGAGTCAAATTTCCGACATTTCGGACATTTTGAAAACTGCAGGGAGGTTTGGGCAAAATATGACCCATCGCCGTTTACAGTAATTGGCATATTTACGGTATGAAACGTCGTAATTTGAAACTGAAAATAGGAGCAGAGAGTCAGAATATGGCTCAAAAATCACGCTCAGGAGTCAAATTTCCGACATTTCAGACATTTTAAAAATTGCTGAGGGGTTTGGGCAAAATATGAACCATCGCCGTTTTCAGTAATTGGCATATTTTCGGTATGAAACGTCGTAATTTGAAACTGAAAATAGGTGCAGAGAGTCAGAATTCGCTCAAAAATCACCCTCAGGAGTCAAATTTCCGACATTTCAGACATTTTGAAAACTGCAGGGGGGTTTGGGCAAAATATGACCCATCGCCGTTTACAGTAATTGGCATATTTTCGGTATGCAACGTCGTAATTTGAAACTGAAAATAGGCGCAGAGTCAGAATTCGGCTCAAAAATCAAGTTCAGGAGTCAAATTTCCGACATTTCAGACATTTTGAAAACTGCAGGGGGGTTTGGGCAAAATATGACCCATCGCCGTTTACAGTAATTGGCATATTTTCGGTATGAAACGTCGTAATTTGAAACTGAAAATAGGCGCAGAGAGTCAGAATACGGCTCAAAAATCACGCTCACGAGTCTAATTTCCGGCATTTCGGACATTTTGAAAACTGCAGGGGGGTTTGGGCAAAATATGACTCATCGCCGTTTTCAGTAATTGGCATATTTTCGGTATGAAACGTCGTAATTTAAAACTAAAAATAGGTGCAGAGAGTCAGAATTCGGCACAAATATCACGCTCAGGAGTCAAATTTCCGACATTTTGGACATTTTGAAAACTGCAGGGGGGTTTGGGCAAAATATGACCCATCGCCGTTTACAGTAATTGGCATATTTTTGGTATGAAACGTCGTAATTTGAAACTGAAAATAGGCGCAGAGAGTCAGAATACGGCTCAAAAATCACGCTCATGAGTCAAATTTCCGACATTTCAGACATTTTGAAAACAGCAGGGGGGTTTGGGCAAAATATGACCCATCGCCGTTTTCAGTAATTGTCATATTTTCGGTATGAAACTTCGTAATTTGAAACTGAAAGTAGGTGCAGATAGTCAGAATTCGGCTCAAAAATCACGCTCAGGAGTCAAATTTCCGACATTTCAGACATTTTGAAAACTGCAGGGGGGTTTGGGCAAAATATGACCCATCGCCGTTTACAGTAATTGGCATATTTTCGGTATGAAACGTCGTAATTTGAAGCTGAAAGTAGGCGCAGAGAGTCAGAATACGGCTCAAAAATTACGCTCAGGAGTCAAATTTCCGACATTTCAGACATTTTGAAAACTGCAGGGGGGTTTGGGCAAAATATGACTCATCGCCGTTTTCAGTTATTGGCATATTTTCGGTATGAAACGTCGTAATTTGAAACTGAAAATAGGTGCAGAGAGTCAGAATTCGGCTCATCAATCACGCTCAGGAGTCAAATTTCCGACATTTCGGATACTTTGAAAACTGCAGGGGGGTTTGGGCAAAATATGACCCATCGCCGTTTACAGTAATTGGCATATTTTCGGTATGAAACGTTGTAATTTCGAACTGAAAATAGTCGCAGAGAGTCAGAATACGGCTCAAAAATCACGCTCAGGAGTCAAATTTCCGACATTTCAGACGTTTTGAAAACTGCAGGGGGGGGGTTTAGGCAAAATATGACCTATCGCTTTTTTCAGTAATTGGCATTTCTTCGGTATGAAACGTCGTAATTTGAAACTGAAATAAGGCGCAGAGTCAGAATACGGCTCAAAAATCACGCTCACGAGTCAAATTTCCGACATTTCAGACATTTTGAAAACTGCAGGGGGGTTTGGGCAAAATATGACTCATCGCCGTTTTCAGTAATTGGCATATTTTCGTTTTGAAACGTCGTAATTTGAAACTGAAAATAGGCGCTGAAAGTCAGAATTCGCCTCAAAAATCACGCTTAGGAGTCAAATTTCCGACAATTGAGACATTTTGAAAACTACAGGGGGGTTTGGGCAAAATATGACCCATCGCCGTTTACAGTAATTGGTATATTTTCGGTATGAAACGTCGTAATTTGAAACTGAAAATAGGCGCAGAGAGTCAGAATTCGGCTCAAAAATCACGCTCAGGAGTCAAATTTCCGACATTTCGGACATTTTGAAAACTGCAGGGGGGTTTGGGCAAAATATGACCCATCGCCGTTTACAGTAATTGGCATATTTTCGGTATGAAACGTCGTAATTTGAAACTGAAAATAGGCGCAGAGAGTCAGAATACGGCTCAAAAATCACGCTCAGGAGTCAAATTTCCGGCATTTCAGACATTTTGAAAACTGCAGGGGGGCTTTGGGCAAAATATGACCCATCGCTGTTTTCAGTAACTGGCATTTCTTCGGTATGAAACGTCGTAATTTGAAACTGAAAATAGGCGCAGAGAGTCAGAATACGGCTCAAAAATCACGCTCACGAGTCAAATTTCCGGCATTTCAGACATATTGAAAACTGCAGGGGGGTTTGGGCAAAATATGACTCATCGCCGTTTTCAGTAATTGGCATATTTTTGGTATGAAACGTCGTAATTTGAAACTGAAAATAGGTGCAGAGAGTCAGAATTCGGCTCATAAATCACGCTCAGGAGTCAAATTTCCGACATTTCGGATACTTTGAAAACTGCAGGGGGGTTTGGGCAAAATATGACCCATCGCCGTTTACAGTAATTGGCATATTTTCGGTATGAAACGTCGTAATTTCGAACTGAAAATAGGCGCAGAGAGTCAGGATACGGCTCACAAATCACTCTCAGGAGTCAAATTTCCGACATTTCAGACATTTTGAAAACTGCAGGGGGGTTTGGGCAAAATATGACCCATCGCCGTTTACAGTAATTGGCATATTTTCGGTATGAAACGTCGAAATTTGAAACTGAAAATAGGCGCAGAGAGTCAGAATTCGGCTCAAAAATCACGATCAGGAGTCAAATTTCCGACATTTCGGACATTTTGAAAACTGCAGGGGGGTTTGGGCAAAATATGACCCATTGCCGTTTACAGTAATTGGCATATTTTCGGTATGAAACGTCGTAATTTGAAACTGAAAATAGGCGCAAAGAGTCAGAATACGGCTCAAAAATCTCGCTCAGGAGTCAAATTTCCGACATTTCAGACATTTTGAAAACTGTAGGGGGGGTTTGGGCAAAATATGACCCATCGTCGTTTTCAGTAATTGGCATATTTTCGGTATGAAACCTCGTAATTTGAAACTGAAAATAGGTGCAGAGAGTCAGGATTCGGCTCAAAAATCACGCTCAGGAGTCAAATTTCCGGCATTTCAGACATTTTGAAAACTGCAGGGAGGTTTTGGGCAAAATATGACTCATCGCCGTTTTCAGTAACTGGCATATTTTCGGTATGAAACGTCGTAATTTGAAACTGAAAATAGGCGAAGAGAGTCAGAATACGGCTCAAAAATCACGCTCAGGAGTCAAATTTCCGACATTTCAGACATTTTGAAAACTGCAGGGGGTTTGGGCAAAATATGACCCATCGCCGTTTACAGTAATTGGCATATTTTCGGTATGAAACGTCGTAATTTGAAACTGAAAATAGGTGCAGAGAGTCAGAATACGGCTCAAAAATCACACTCAGGAGTCAAATTTCCGACATTTCAGACATTTTGAAAACTGCAGGGGGATTTGGGCAAAATATGACCCATCGCAGTTTACAGTAATTGGTAAATTTTCGGTATGAAACGTCGTAATTTGAAACTGCAAATAGGCGCAGAGAGTCAGAATTCGGCTCAAAAATCACGCTCAGGAGCCAAATTTCCGACATTTCGGACATTTTGAAAACTGCAGGAGGGTTTGGGCAAAATATGACCCATCGCCGTTTACAGTAATTGGCTTATTTTAGGTCTGAAACGTCGTAATTTGAAACTGAAAATAGGCGCAGAGAGTCAGAATACGGCTCAAAAATCACGCTCAGGAGTCAAATTTCCGACATTTCAGACATTTTGAAAACTGCAGGGGGGTTTGGGCAAAATATGACCCATCGCCGTTTTCAGTAATTGGCATATTTTCGGTATGAAACGTCGTAATTTGAAACTGATAATAGGTGCAGAGAGTCAGAATTCGGCTCAAAAATCACGCTCACGAGTCAAATTTCCGACATTTCAGACATTTTGAAAACTGCAGGGGGGGGTTTGGGCAAAATATGACCCATCGCTGTTTTCAGTAATTAGCATTTTTTCGGTATGAAACGTCGTAATTTGAAACTGAAAATAGGCGCAGAGAGTCAGAATACGGCTCAAAAATAACGCTCACGAGTCAAATTTCCGGCATTTCAGACATTTTGAAAACTGCAGGGGGGTTTTGGGCAAAATATGACTCATCGCCGTTTTCAGTAATTGGTATATTTTCGGTATGAAACGTCGTAATTTGAAACTGAAAATAGGCGCAGAGAGTCAGAATACGGCTCAAAAATCACGCTCAGGAGTCAAATTTCCGACATTTCAGACATTTTGAAAACTGCAGGGGGTTTGGGCAAAATATGACCCATCGCCGTTTACAGTAATTGGCATATTTTCGGTATGAAACGTCGTAATTTGAAACTGAAAATAGGTGCAGAGAGTCAGAATACGGCTCAAAAATCACACTCAGGAGTCAAATTTCCGACATTTCAGACATTTTGAAAACTGCAGGGGGATTTGGGCAAAATATGACCCATCGCAGTTTACAGTAATTGGTAAATTTTCGGTATGAAACGTCGTAATTTGAAACTGCAAATAGGCGCAGAGAGTCAGAATTCGGCTCAAAAATCACGCTCAGGAGCCAAATTTCCGACATTTCGGACATTTTGAAAACTGCAGGAGGGTTTGGGCAAAATATGACCCATCGCCGTTTACAGTAATTGGCTTATTTTAGGTCTGAAACGTCGTAATTTGAAACTGAAAATAGGCGCAGAGAGTCAGAATACGGCTCAAAAATCACGCTCAGGAGTCAAATTTCCGACATTTCAGACATTTTGAAAACTGCAGGGGGGTTTGGGCAAAATATGACCCATCGCCGTTTTCAGTAATTGGCATATTTTCGGTATGAAACGTCGTAATTTGAAACTGATAATAGGTGCAGAGAGTCAGAATTCGGCTCAAAAATCACGCTCACGAGTCAAATTTCCGACATTTCAGACATTTTGAAAACTGCAGGGGGGGGTTTGGGCAAAATATGACCCATCGCTGTTTTCAGTAATTAGCATTTTTTCGGTATGAAACGTCGTAATTTGAAACTGAAAATAGGCGCAGAGAGTCAGAATACGGCTCAAAAATAACGCTCACGAGTCAAATTTCCGGCATTTCAGACATTTTGAAAACTGCAGGGGGGTTTTGGGCAAAATATGACTCATCGCCGTTTTCAGTAATTGGTATATTTTCGGTATGAAACGTCGTAATTTGAAACTGAAAATAGGCGCAGAGAGTCAGAATACGGCTCAAAAATCACGCTCAGGAGTCAAATTTCCGACATTTTAGACATTTTGAAAACTGCAGGTGGGTTTGGGCAAAATATGACCCATCGCCGTTAACAGTAATTGGCATATTTTCGGTATGAAACGTCGTAATTTGAAACTGAAAATAGGTGCAGAGAGTCAGAATACGGCTCAAAAATCACACTCAGGAGTCAAATTTCCGACATTTCAGACATTTTGAAAACTGCAGGGGGGTTTGGGCAAAATATGACCCATCGCCGTTTTCAGTAATTTGCATATTTTCGGTATGAAACGTCGTAATTTGAAACTGAAAATAGGTGCAGAGAGTCAGAATTCGGCTCAAAAATCACACTCAGGAGTCAAATTTCCGACATTTCAGACATTTTGAAAACTGCAGGGGTGTTTGGGCAAAATATGACCCATCGCCGTTTACAGTAATTGGTATATTTTCGGTATGAAACTTCGTAATTTGAAACTGAAAATAGGCGCAGAGAGTCAGAATTCGGCTCAAAAATCACGCTCAGGAGTAAAATTTCCGATATTTCAGACATTTTGAAAACTGCAGGGGGGTTTGGGCAAAATATGACCCATCGCCGTTTACAGTAATTGGCTTATTTTCGGTCTGAAACTTCGTAATTTGAAACTGAAAATAGGCGCAGAGAGTCAGAATACGGCTCAAAAATCACGCTCAGGAGTCAAATTTCCTACATTTCAGACATTTTGAAAACTGCAGGGGGGGTTTGGGCAAAATATGACCCATCGCCGTTTTCAGTAATTTTCATATTTTCAGCATGAAACGTCGTAATTTGAAACTGATAATAGGTGCAGAGAGTCAGAATTCGGCTCAAAAATCACGCTCAGGAGTCAAATTTCCGACATTTCGGACATTTTGAAAACTGCAGGGAGGTTTGGGCAAAATATGACCCATCGCCGTTTACAGTAATTGGCATATTTACGGTATGAAACGTCGTAATTTGAAACTGAAAATAGGAGCAGAGAGTCAGAATATGGCTCAAAAATCACGCTCAGGAGTCAAATTTCCGACATTTCAGACATTTTAAAAATTGCTGAGGGGTTTGGGCAAAATATGACCCATCGCCGTTTTCAGTAATTGGCATATTTTCGGTATGAAACGTCGTAATTTGAAACTTAAAATTGGTGCAGAGAGTCAGAATTCGCTCAAAAATCACCCTCAGGAGTCAAATTTCCGACATTTCAGACATTTTGAAAACTGCAGGGGGGTTTGGGCAAAATATGACCCATCGCCGTTTACAGTAATTGGCATATTTTCGGTATGAAACGTCGTAATTTGAAACTGAAAATAGGCGCAGAGTCAGAATTCGGCTCAAAAATCACGTTCAGGAGTCAAATTTCCGACATTTCAGACATTTTGAAAACTGCAGGGGGGTTTGGGCAAAATATGACCCATCGCCGTTTACAGTAATTGGCATATTTTCGGTATGAAACGTCGTAATTTGAAACTGAAAATAGGCGCAGAGAGTCAGAATACGGCTCAAAAATCACGCTCAGGAGTCAAATTTCCGACATTTCAGACATTTTGAAAACTGCAGGGGGGGTTTGGGCAAAATATGACCCATCGCTGTTTTCAGTAACTGGCATTTTTTCGGTATGAAACGTCGTAATTTGAAACTGAAAATAGGCGCAGAGAGGCAGAATACGGCTCAAAAATCACGCTCACGAGTCAAATTTCCGGCATTTCGGACATTTTGAAAACTGCAGGGGGGTTTGGGCAAAATATGACTCATCGCCGTTTTCAGTAATTGGCATATTTTCGGTATGAAACGTCGTAATTTAAAACTGAAAATAGGTGCAGAGAGTCAGAATTCGGCACAAATATCACGCTCAGGAGTCAAATTTCCGACATTTTGGACATTTTGAAAACTGCAGGGGGGTTTGGGCAAAATATGACCCATCGCCGTTTACAGTAATTGGCATATTTTTGGTATGAAACGTCGTAATTTGAAACTGAAAATAGGCGCAGAGAGTCAGAATACGGCTCAAAAATCACGCTCATGAGTCAAATTTCCGACATTTCAGACATTTTGAAAACAGCAGGGGGGTTTGGGCAAAATATGACCCATCGCCGTTTTCAGTAATTGTCATATTTTCGGTATGAAACTTCGTAATTTGAAACTGAAAGTAGGTGCAGATAGTCAGAATTCGGCTCAAAAATCACGCTCAGGAGTCAAATTTCCGACATTTCAGACATTTTGAAAACTGCAGGGGGGTTTGGGCAAAATATGACCCATCGCCGTTTACAGTAATTGGCATATTTTCGGTATGAAACGTCGTAATTTGAAGCTGAAAGTAGGCGCAGAGAGTCAGAATACGGCTCAAAAATTACGCTCAGGAGTCAAATTTCCGACATTTCAGACATTTTGAAAACTGCAGGGGGGTTTGGGCAAAATATGACTCATCGCCGTTTTCAGTTATTGGCATATTTTCGGTATGAAACGTCGTAATTTGAAACTGAAAATAGGTGCAGAGAGTCAGAATTCGGCTCATCAATCACGCTCAGGAGTCAAATTTCCGACATTTCGGATACTTTGAAAACTGCAGGGGGGTTTGGGCAAAATATGACCCATCGCCGTTTACAGTAATTGGCATATTTTCGGTATGAAACGTTGTAATTTCGAACTGAAAATAGGCGCAGAGAGTCAGAATACGGCTCAAAAATCACGCTCAGGAGTCAAATTTCCGACATTTCAGACGTTTTGAAAACTGCAGGGGGGGGTTTGGGCAAAATATGACCTATCGCTTTTTTCAGTAATTGGCATTTCTTCGGTATGAAACGTCGTAATTTGAAACTGAAATAAGGCGCAGAGTCAGAATACGGCTCAAAAATCACGCTCACGAGTCAAATTTCCGACATTTCAGACATTTTGAAAACTGCAGGGGGGTTTGGGCAAAATATGACTCATCGCCGTTTTCAGTAATTGGCATATTTTCGTTTTGAAACGTCGTAATTTGAAACTGAAAATAGGCGCTGAAAGTCAGAATTCGCCTCAAAAATCACGCTTAGGAGTCAAATTTCCGACAATTGAGACATTTTGAAAACTACAGGGGGGTTTGGGCAAAATATGACCCATCGCCGTTTACAGTAATTGGTATATTTTCGGTATGAAACGTCGTAATTTGAAACTGAAAATAGGCGCAGAGAGTCAGAATTCGGCTCAAAAATCACGCTCAGGAGTCAAATTTCCGACATTTCAGACATTTTGAAAACTGCAGGGAGGTTTTGGGCAAAATATGACTCATCGCCGTTTTCAGTAACTGGCATATTTTCGGTATGAAACGTCGTAATTTGAAACTGAAAATAGGCGCAGAGAGTCAGAATACGGCTCAAAAATCACGCTCAGGAGTCAAATTTCCGACATTTCAAACATTTTGAAAACTGCAGGGGGGTTTGGGCAAAATATGACCCATCGCCGTTTACAGTAATTGGCATATTTTCGGTATGAAACGTCGTAATTTGAAACTGAAAATAGGTGCAGAGAGTCAGAATACGGCTCAAAAGTCACACTCAGGAGTCAAATTTCCGACATTTCAGACATTTTGAAAACTGCAGGGGGGTTTGGGCAAAATATGACCCATCGCCGTTTTCAGTAATTGGCATATTTTCGGTATGAAACGACGTAATTTGAAACTGAAAATAGGTGCAGAGAGTCAGAATTCGGCTCAAAAATCACGCTCACGAGTCAAATTTCCGACATTTCAGACATTTTGAAAACTACAGGGGTGTTTGGGCAAAATATGATCCATCGCCGTTTACAGTAATTGGCATATTTTCGGTATGAAACGTCGTAATTTGAAACTGAAAATAGGCGCAGAAAGTCAGAATTCGGCTCAAAAATCTCGCTCAGGAGTCAAATTTCCGACATTTCAGACATTTTGAAAACTGCAGGGGGGTTTGGGCAAAATATGACCCATCGCAGTTTACAGTAATTGGTATATTTTCGGTATGAAACGTCGTAATTTGAAACTGAAAACAGGCGCAGAGAGTCAGAATTCGGCTCAAAAATCACGCTCAGGAGTCAAATTTCCGACATTTCGGACATTTTGAAAACTGCAGGAGGGTTTGGGCAAAATATGACCCATCGCCGTTTACAGTAATTGGCTTATTTTAGGTCTGAAACGTCGTAATTTGAAACTGAAAATAGGCGCAGAGAGTCAGAATACGGCTCAAAAATCACGCTCAGGAGTCAAATTTCCGACATTTCGGACATTTTGAAAACTGCAGGGGGATTTGGGCAAAATATGACCCATCGCCGTTTTCAGTAATTGGCATATTTTTGGTATGAAACGTCGTAATTTGAAACTGATAATAGGTGCAGAGTTAGAATTCGGCTCAAAAATCACGCTCACGAGTCAAATTTCCGACATTTCAGACATTTTGAAAACTGCAGGGGGGGTTTAGGCAAAATATGACCCATCGCTGTTTTCAGTAATTGGCATTTTTTCGGTATGAAACGTCGTAATTTGAAACTGAAAATAGGCGCAGAGAGTC
This sequence comes from Procambarus clarkii, assembly GCF_040958095.1. NCBI lineage: Eukaryota > Metazoa > Arthropoda > Malacostraca > Decapoda > Cambaridae > Procambarus > Procambarus clarkii. The sequence goes on along the minus strand of NC_091233.1, from coordinate 119,858 downwards.
AGAATACGGCTCAGAAATAACGCTCACGAGTCAAATTTCCGGCATTTCAGACATTTTGAAAACTGCAGGGGGGTTTTGGGCAAAATATGACTCATCGCCGTTTTCAGTAATTGGCTTATTTTCGGTATGAAACGTCGTAATTTGAAACTGAAAATAGGTGTAGAGAGTCAGAATTCGCTCCAAAATCACCCTCAGGAGTCAAATTTCCGACATTTCAGACATTTTGAAAACTGCAGGGGGGTTTGGGCAAAATATGACCCATCGCCGTTTACAGTAATTGGCATATTTTCGGTATGAAACGTCGTAATTTGAAACTGAAAATAGGCGCAGAGAGTCAGAATTCGGCTCAAAAATCACGTTCAGGAGTCAAATTTCCGACATTTCAGACATTTTGAAAATTGGAGGGGGGTTTGGGCAAAATATGACCCATCGCCGTTTACAGTAATTGGCATATTTTCGGTAGGAAACGTCGTAATTTGAAACTGAAAATAGGCGCAGAAAGTCAGAATACGGCTCTAAAATCACGCTCAGGAGTCAAATTTCCGACATTTCAGTCATTTTGAAAACTGCAGGGGGGGGTTTGGGCAAAATATGACCCATCGCTGTTTTCAGTAATTGGCATTTCTTCGGTATGAAACGTCGTAATTTGAAACTGAAAATAGGCGCAGAGAGTCAGAATACGCCTCAAAAATCACGCTCACGAGTCAAATTTCCGGCATTTCAGACATTTTGAAAACTGCAGGGGGGTTTGGGCAAAATATGACTCATCGCCGTTTTCAGTAATTGGCATATTTTCGGTATGAAACGTCGTAATTTGAAACTGAAAATAGGCGCAGAGAGTCAGAATTCGCCTCAAAAATCACGCTCAGGAGTCAAATTTCCGACATTTCAGACATTTTGAAAACTGCAGGGGGGTTTGGGCAAAATATGACCCATCGCCGTTTACAGTAATTGGTATATTTTCGGTATGAAACGTCGTAATTTGAAACCGAAAATAGGCGCAGAGAGTCAGAATTCGGCTCAAAAATCACGCTCAGGAGTCAAATTTCCGACATTTCGGACATTTTGAAAACTGCAGGGGGGTTTGGGCAAAATATGACCCATCGCCGTTTACAGTAATTGGCGTATTTTCGGTATGAAACGTCGTAATTTGAAACTGAAAATAGGCGCAGAGAGTCAGAATATGGCTCAAAAATCACGATCAGGAGTCAAATTTCCGACATTTCAGACATTTTGAAAACTGCAGGGGGGTTTGGGCAAAATATGTCCCATCGCTGTTTTCAGTAATTGGCATATTTTCGGTATAAAACGTTGTAATTTGAAACTGAAAATAGGTGCAGAGAGTCAGATTTCGGCTCAAAAATCACGCTCAGGAGTCAAATTTCCGACATTTCAGACATTTTGAAAACTGCAGGGGGGTTTGGGCAAAATATGACCTTTCGCCGTTTTCAGTAATTGGCATATTTTCGGTATGAAACGTCGTAATTTGAAACTGAAAATAGGTGCAGAGAGTCAGAATACGGCTCAAAAATCACGCTCAGGAGTCAAATTTCCGATATTTCAGACATTTTGAAAACTGCAGGGGGGTTTGGGCAAAATATGACCCATCTCCGTTTACAGTAATTGGCTTATTTTCGGTCTGAAACTTCGTAATTTGAAACTGAAAATAGGCGCAGAGAGTCAGAATACGGCTCAAAAATCACGCTCAGGAGTCAAATTTCCTACACTTCAGACATTTTGAAAACTGCAGGGGGGTTTGGGCAAAATATGACCCATCGCCGTTTTCAGTAATTGGCATATTTTCGGTATGAAATGTCGTAATTTGAAACTGATAATAGGTGCAGAGAGTCAGAATTCGGCTCAAAAATCACCATCAGGAGTCAAATTTCCGACATTTCGGACATTTTGAAAACTGCAGGGATTTTTGGGCAAAATATGGCCCATCGCCGTTTACAGTAATTGGCATATTTACGGTATGAAACGTCGTAATTTGAAACTGAAAATAGGAGCAGAGAGTCAGAATATGGCTCAAAAATCACGCTCAGGAGTCAAATTTCCGACATTTCAGACATTTTAAAAACTGCTGATGGGTTTGGGCAAAATATGACTCATCGCCGTTTTCAGTAATTGGCATATTTTCGGTATGAAACTTCATAATTTGAAACTGAAAATAGGCGCAGAGAGTCAGAATATGGCTCAAAAATCACGCTCAGGAGTCAAATTTCCGACATTTCAGACATTTTGAAAACTGCAGGGGGGTTTGGGCATGTTACGGCCCTCTCGGGACGCAACGGGGTTCTTACTCTGATGTAGTTAGAGGAAGATATATATCCGGCCCCAAGCCAGTAGAGGCTTTCAAGGGATGCGATCCGTGACGCAAGTAACTAAAAGGGGAAGGGAAATAAAGGCAAAAACCTAATATAATATAATAGTACCATCACCATTTAAATATATAAAATAATAGAATACACAAGGGGGAGGGGTATTAACACTTTACAAAAGGGGATCAACACTGTAGTCTTCTGCTGGAGACTATGGATCCTCGAAGCTAGGTGCTGAGTCCGCGGTGCTTTCTTCGTGGCCTCAAGACGTGTCCTCTGAGAACGCCGAGTCTACCCTGGCCACAGGTCAGCCACAACACAGGTCCACTGGGGGCACCGTCGTGGAGGCCGTCAACCACACGTCCAGCAGGTCTGCTGGCAGGTACAGAGCCACCAAGGCTGGTACGGCCACTCCAAGAACGATATAAGGGGTACGCCCTAGACAGGAGTCTCGTGTGATATCACCAATCACCCTCCTGTCCTCACTACCCCAGTGGATTATCGTCTCCAACCGTCGGTCCCGGGTAAATCCTTCCACTGCCACTCCACTGGCAGGCTTAACACACCACAGTGTTCTTCCGGGGGGACGACGTCACAACAGCTGCAGCAAACTTCACAGTATGGAGACTGGCTGCCTCGGGTAGACTGACTACACCTTCAACACAGTGGTCCCAGGTCGGCTCTGTAAACAGACACGTCATCAATAACTGGGACACTAATACACCACACTCACAGGCTCAGATACAAACGCCCGACATATCCACTCCATAGATGGCGCTGTCGTCGGAGCACCACCTCACCAGAGGTCAGGAGCGGCGGTGTTGAGTGCTGAACCAGACTGGAAACTGGTCCTCGAGGCCAGTACACGCTGTCCTCACTAGGTGTCGTCGTTCGTTTGGCGGGGGTTTCGGGAGCTGACCCACAGATGGCGTGTTTGTCACTGCTCCAGGCACGGACGCTGGATCCGGGTTCGTAACACCTCCCCACCAAAAAGAATTTGGTTTGGGGTTCTATAAAAAACACAAACCAAATTAGCAGGGCGACACAACTCCAAATGGACTTACTTATACTATGAACTGGAGTGATGAGGTTGTCTTGTCCACAGAACTTTTCTGAGGAACCCTGGCACAAAGGGAACTTGCAGATAGAAGGCAATGATCTGCCTGACGTAATCTTCCACGTCTCCCACATCTCCACTGCGATGTCAAGCAGGGGCATCATTTCACACCTCTCTTGTAAGGATCCGTGTAGACACGATCTGGGGTGACTCGACACTTCTCTGCGTCGAGGCACCGATGACGGCTGATCACAGATGGCATTTCTGGTACCGGTCCGATGGTCCTTCAGGGAGACAGGAACCTGGAATACAGGGGTCTGATAATTCAGAGTGATAGCGACAATGGGCAAGTCAGTACTTACTATACACTCCTCTACTAGGTCCACACCTAGTCCCAACAGGGCTGCTTGCTCACCGAAGATGGCATTCGCTCTGCCCCCGTTAGGTCGACCAACGTTCCGTATAACGCTGTGTTGAGGCTCAGCAGTCACGCGGGGGGTGTCAACCTGTCGGAAACAGTCACTCACATTATCACATATCGTACCTCCTGTATCATCTATTACCTCCCAGGTCCTTTCTTCAACACTTGCAGTACAAATCTCCAATCCCTGGGACCTCTTCGCGATGTTCATGGGAGCCATCATTCGTCGGGTCGTCCACCGGTCCTTACTGAGAACACAGAGAACACATAGGAGAACAAAACAAAATACCGGTAGGAAACATTTGGTAAGTCGAGGGATAAGTTTCCTGAGCTTGTCATGTCCATAGCCGGCACCGTCCACTAGCCTGGCTTGGACAGAAGAGGGCACTAGACCTTTTGAACACACCTCACATACCTCTGACGTCTGGGGAATCTCTGGCTGGTCCACTACACGCTGTAACTTGCCATACCGCAAGCACACCTCAGCCTTCGCTCCAGACTCGTTGGTATCCGTGGATGTCTGCACACAAGGCCTCTTTTCTAGCTCAGGTACTTCTGCCATCGTAACCTCATGTTCCTCGTCGAGAGAATCAGGAGAAACTGCTAAATAACTGTCGATCTGCGGGTGAGAGGACAAATTAGACTTGTTCAAATCCGGGTCTGTCTTTACCTGGGCATTACCATTGCCTGTTACCTCAGACCGTGCTGTTCCGGTAGACTCGTCCGCAACCTTGGGACGATTGGTGCTCCAATCTGTCACCAAGTCGTTGGCTAGTACCACGTCAATCCCAGCCACAGGGAGGGTATCGACTACTGCCAACTCACATGTGCCGCTGAAATAAGGCGAGTCGAGATGTACTGGCACTAAGGGGGCGATGTACTGCGTCCTAGGAAACCCAACCAGGATCACCTCTGGTCTCCCATCCACACTTACTCCCTCGGGTAACGAGCTCTTCACGATCAGGGACTGGGCTGCTCCACTATCTCTGAGCACTACAATTGATCTACCAGTATGATCACTCGTTACATACCCGGTTGAAGTGTGAGGGGCCAACAAACTTGGTCCTTCCTGCTTCGTCGTAGACTGGTTTCCTGTTGGTGGTGTAACACAACTGATCAACATCACCTCCCTTCGTGCGCTGCCACCTCTTCTGCCTCGGCACCTAGCAGCTATGTGCCCTTTCTGCCCACAAGTCCAGCACACCATATTCCTCCTTGGACTAAGGTGTTTCGGACTACTAGGACTTGTTCTTCGGGGGCTACTTGGGGGCGTCTTCTTAGCGCTTCGTGTGACGGGTCTTTCTTCTTCTACGTCGTGAGGTCTGTCAACCCGGCGCTGGTAATTCCTCGGGACGTACTTAGCAGACGGCCTATGAGTCAGGATATACTCTTCAGCCATGGTGGCTGCTGCACTCAAGGTCTCCACCTGCTGTTCTTCTAAGTATGTCTTGAGGTCTCCAGACAAACAATCCTTGAAGTCCTCGAGCAGAATCAGCTGTTCGAGGTCTTCCCTGGTCTCCACTTTCCGAGAGGCGCACCATTCTTGGAAAAGTCGCTCCTTGATCGTGGCGAATTCGGTAAAAGTGTGCTCTGAGGTCTTCTTCAGGTTTCTGAACTTTTGCCTATAAGCCTCAGGTACCAATTGGTACGCCATGAGCACAACTTTCTTCACCTTGTCATAATCGCTGGAGTCGTCAAGGGATAACGTAGAGTAGGCAATTTGGGCCTTCCCAGTCAAGACTGACTGTATCATGATGGCCCAATTCTCCCTTGGCCACTCCAAAGAGGCAGCGACTTTCTCGAAGGCTGCAAAGAATTTTGACACCTCCTTCTCATGGAATTTGGGGACCATTTTGATGTTGCGTACCGGATCGAAGCTACTGGTGTCCGTTGTTTGCCTCCGACCACCGCCTAATCGCAAAACTTCTAGTTCATGTTGTCTCTCTCTTTCCTCTTTGTCTCGTTCTCGTTCTTCTCTCTCTCGTCTCTCTTCTCTTTCTCGTTCTTCTCTCTCTCGTTCTCGTTCTTCTCTTTCTCGTCTCTCTTCTCTTTCTCGTTCTTCTCTCTCTCGTTCTCGTTCTTCTCTTTCTCGTCTCTCTTCTCTTTCTCGTTCTTCTCTCTCTCGTTCTCGTTCTTCTCTTTCTCGTCTCTCTTCTCTTTCTCGTTCTTCTCTTTCTCGTTTCTCTTCTCTTTCTCGTTCTTCTCTTTCTCGTTTCTCTTCTCTTTCTCGTTCTTCTCTTCTTTCTTCTCTTTCTCTCTCTTCTCTCTCTCGTTTCTCTTCTCTTTCTAATTCTAAACGCCTCATCGCCAATTCTTTTTCTTTCATCTCCATTTCTTTATCTTTTAATTCCCGTTCTAATTCTAACTTCTTCCACTCTATCTCACGATTGATCTCTAGGGCACGCATTTTGACTGTTAGGAAGCTGATATTAAGCTCACCTGCATCACTGTCAATGTCACTGCCCTTATCTTCCTTTTCCGTGGAAGCTATTTCCTCACCTTCCCTTGTACTAGGAGTCTCGCTTCCCTGTTTCTCTTCTGCCTTCAGGTGCCGGTGAACCTTGGACAAGATCTCCACACGGGAATCACTGGCACGGATCTTGATCTCCAGGTAGGCGCTCACTAGTACAAGCTCTGGTTTACTCAGATATTTTAATCTGGCTAGACAATCTTCTCTGTTCAGAAAAGCCTGAACTTCGTCCAGATCATCGATGGTGGTTTTGTCTGCCATTGTCACAGATGGAACACTTAGCACTTAACACACTGAGCACTGTTCTACGCCAATATTGTACTTTATCGCACCAAACACTGCACTTGCCAATATTGCACGTAATCACTCCGGGCACCGCACTACCCAATATTGCACTGAGTCCAAGCGAACACTTCGCTCTACAATATTACACTAAATCACTGAGCACCGCACTAGTCAATATTGCACTTAATCGCTTAATCACAGCGAACACCGCACTGCACAATATCGCACTTAGTCACTCTTTCGCACCGCACAGGACGTATAATGTCACAATCGTCACATACAGGGGGAATTATTTACAGGGATTACGCCACTTCACCACCCCTGTCAAACATACTTAACAAGGGGACGGATCCCGCTGGGGATGCCAATTATGTTACGGCCCTCTCGGGACGCAACGGGGTTCTTACTCTGATGTAGTTAGAGGAAGATATATATCCGGCCCCAAGCCAGTAGAGGCTTTCAAGGGATGCGATCCGTGACGCAAGTAACTAAAAGGGGAAGGGAAATAAAGGCAAAAACTTAATATAATATAATAGTACCATCACCATTTAAATATATAAAATAATAGAATACACAAGGGGGAGGGGTATTAACACTTTACAAAAGGGGATCAACACTGTAGTCTTCTGCTGGAGACTATGGATCCTCGAAGCTAGGTGCTGAGTCCGCGGTGCTTTCTTCGTGGCCTCAAGACGTGTCCTCTGAGAACGCCGAGTCTACCCTGGCCACAGGTCAGCCACAACACAGGTCCACTGGGGGCACCGTCGTGGAGGCCGTCAACCACACGTCCAGCAGGTCTGCTGGCAGGTACAGAGCCACCAAGGCTGGTACGGCCACTCCAAGAACGATATAAGGGGTACGCCCTAGACAGGAGTCTCGTGTGATATCACCAATCACCCTCCTGTCCTCACTACCCCAGTGGATTATCGTCTCCAACCGTCGGTCCCGGGTAAATCCTTCCACTGCCACTCCACTGGCAGGCTTAACACACCACAGTGTTCTTCCGGGGGGACGACGTCACAACAGCTGCAGCAAACTTCACAGTATGGAGACTGGCTGCCTCGGGTAGACTGACTACACCTTCAACACAGTGGTCCCAGGTCGGCTCTGTAAACAGACACGTCATCAATAACTGGGACACTAATACACCACACTCACAGGCTCAGATACAAACGCCCGACATATCCACTCCATAGATGGCGCTGTCGTCGGAGCACCACCTCACCAGAGGTCAGGAGCGGCGGTGTTGAGTGCTGAACCAGACTGGAAACTGGTCCTCGAGGCCAGTACACGCTGTCCTCACTAGGTGTCGTCGTTCGTTTGGCGGGGGTTTCGGGAGCTGACCCACAGATGGCGTGTTTGTCACTGCTCCAGGCACGGACGCTGGATCCGGGTTCGTAACAGGGCAAAATATGACTCATCGCCGTTTTCAGTTATTGGCATATTTTCGGTATGAAACGTCGTAATTTGAAACTGAAAATAGGTGCAGAGAGTCAGAATTCGGCTCATAAATCACGCTCAGGAGTCAAATTTCGGACATTTCGGATACTTTGAAAACTGCAGGGGGGTTTGGGCAAAATATGACCCATCGCCGTTTACAGTAATTGGCATATTTTCGGTATGAAACGTCGTAATTTCGAACTGAAAATAGGCGCAGAGAGTCAGAATACGGCTCACAAATCACGCTCAGGAGTCAAATTTCCGACATTTCAGACATTTTGAAAACTGCAGGGGGGGTTTGGGCAAAATATGACCCATCGCTGTTTTCAGTAATTGGCATTTCTTCGGTATGAAACGTCGTAATTTGAAACTGAAAATAGGCGCTGAGAGTCAGAATTCGCCTCAAAAATCACGCTTAGGAGTCAAATTTCCGACATTTCAGACATTTTGAAAACTGCAGGGGGGGTTTGGGCAAAATATGACCCATCGCCGTTTACAGTAATTGGTATATTTTCGGTATGAAACGTCGAAATTTGGAACTGAAAATAGGCGCAGAGAGTCAGAATTCGGCTCAAAAATCACCATCAGGAGTCAAATTTCCGACATTTCGGACATTTTGAAAACTGCAAGGGGGTTCGGGCAAAATATGACCCATTGCCGTTTACAGTAATTGGCATATTTTCGGTATGAAACGTCGTAATTTGAAACTGAAAATAGGCGCAAAGAGTCAGAATATGGCTCAAAAATCTCGCTCAGGAGTCAAATTTCCGACATTTCAGACATTTTGAAAACTGCAGGGGGGGTTTGGGCAAAATATGACCCATCGTCGTTTTCAGTAATTGGCATATTTTCGGTATGAAACCTCGTAATTTGAAACTGAAAATAGGTGCAGAGAGTCAGGATTCGGCTCAAAAATCACGCTCAGGAGTCAAATTTCCGGCATTTCAGACATTTTGAAAACTGCAGGGAGGTTTTGGGCAAAATATGACTCATCACCGTTTTCAGTAACTGGCATATTTTCGGTATGAAACGTCGTAATTTGAAACTGAAAATAGGCGCAGAGAGTCAGAATACGGCTCAAAAATCACGCTCAGGAGTCAAATTTCCGACATTTCAGACATTTTGAAAACTGCAGGGGGGTTTGGGCAAAATATGACCCATCGCCGTTTACAGTAATTGGCATATTTTCGGTATGAAACGTCGTAATTTGAAACTGAAAATAGGTGCAGAGAGTCAGAATACGGCTGAAAAATCACACTCAGGAGTCAAATTTCCGACATTTCAGACATTTTGAAAACTGCAGGGGGATTTGGGCAAAATATGACCCATCGCAGTTTACAGTAATTGGTAAATTTTCGGTATGAAACGTCGTAATTTGAAACTGAAAATAGGCGCAGAGAGTCAGAATTCGGCTCAAAAATCACGCTCAGGAGCCAAATTTCCGACATTTCGGACATTTTGAAAACTGCAGGAGGGTTTGGGCAAAATATGACCCATCGCCGTTTACAGTAATTGGCTTATTTTAGGTCTGAAACGTCGTTATTTGAAACTGAAAATAGGCGCAGAGAGTCAGAATACGGCTCAAAAATCACGCTCAGGAGTCAAATTTCCGACATTTCAGACATTTTGAAAACTGCAGGGGGGTTTGGGCAAAATATGACCCATCGCCGTTTTCAGTAATTGGCATATTTTCGGTATGATACGTCGTAATTTGAAACTGATAATAGGTGCAGAGAGTCAGAATTCGGCTCAAAAATCACGCTCACGAGTCAAATTTCCGACATTTCAGACATTTTGAAAACTGCAGGGGGGGTTTGGGCAAAATATGACCCATCGCTGTTTTCAGTAATTAGCATTTTTTCGGTATGAAACGTCGTAATTTGAAACTGAAAATAGGCGCAGAGAGTCAGAATACGGCTCAAAAATAACGCTCACGAGTCAAATTTCCGGCATTTCAGACATTTTGAAAACTGCAGGGGGGTTTTGGGCAAAATATGACTCATCGCCGTTTTCAGTAATTGGTATATTTTCGGTATGAAACTTCGTAATTTGAAACTGAAAATAGGTGCAGAGAGTCAGAATTCGGCTCATAAATCACGCTCAGGAGTCAAATTTCCGACATTTTAGACATTTTGAAAACTGCAGGTGGGTTTGGGCAAAATATGACCCATCGCCGTTTTCAGTAATTAGCATATTTTCGGTATGAAACGTCGTAATTTGAAACTGAAAATAGGTGCAGAGAGTCAGAATTCGGCTCAAAAATCACACTCAGGAGTCAAATTTCCGACATTTCAGACATTTTGAAAACTGCAGGGGTGTTTGGGCAAAATATGACCCATCGCCGTTTACAGTAATTGGTATATTTTCGGTATGAAACTTCGTAATTTGAAACTGAAAATAGGTGCAGAGAGTCAGAATTCGGCTCATAAATCACGCTCAGGAGTCAAATTTCCGACATTTCGGATACTTTGAAAACTGCAGGGGGGTTTGGGCAAAATATGACCCATCGCCGTTTACAGTAATTGCCATATTTTCGGTATGAAACGTCGTAATTTCGAACTGAAAATAGGCGCAGAGAGTCAGAATACGGCTCACAAATCACGCTCAGGAGTCAAATTTCCGACATTTCAGACATTTTGAAAACTGCAGGGGGGGTTTGGGCAAAATATGACCCATCGCTGTTTTCAGTAATTGGCATTTCTTCGGTATGAAACGTCGTAATTTGAAACTGAAAAAAGGCGCAGAGAGTCAGAATACGGCTCAAAAATCATGCTCAGGAGTCAAATTTCCGGCATTTCAGACATTTTGAAAACTGCAGGGGGGTTTGGGCAAAATATGACTCGTCGCCGTTTTCAGTAATTGGCATATTTTCGTTATGAAACGTCGTAATTTGAAACTGAAAATAGGCGCTGAGAGTCAGAATTCGCCTCAAAAATCACGCTTAGGAGTCAAATTTCCGACATTTCAGACATTTTGAAAACTGCAGGTGGGGTTTGGGCAAAATATGACCCATCGCCGTTTTCAGTAATTAGCATATTTTCGGTATGAAACGTCGTAATTTGAAACTGAAAATAGGTGCAGAGAGTCAGAATTCGGCTCAAAAATCACACTCAGGAGTCAAATTTCCGACATTTCAGACATTTTGAAAACTGCAGGGGTGTTTGGGCAAAATATGACCCATCGCCGTTTACAGTAATTGGTATATTTTCGGTATGAAACTTCGTAATTTGAAACTGAAAATAGGCGCAGAGAGTCAGAATTCGGCTCAAAAATCACGCTCAGGAGTAAAATTTCCGATATTTCAGACATTTTGAAAACTGCAGGGGGGTTTGGGCAAAATATGACCCATCGCCGTTTACAGTAATTGGCTTATTTTCGGTCTGAAACTTCGTAATTTGAAACTGAAAATAGGCGCAAAGAGTCAGAATACGGCTCAAAAATCACGCTCAGGAGTCAAATTTCCTACATTTCAGACATTTTGAAAACTGCAGGGAGGTTTGGGCAAAATATGACCCATCGCCGTTTACAGTAATTGGCATATTTACGGTATGAAACGTCGTAATTTGAAACTGAAAATAGGAGCAGAGAGTCAGAATATGGCTCAAAAATCACGCTCAGGAGTCAAATTTCCGACATTTCAGACATTTTAAAAATTGCTGAGGGGTTTGTGCAAAATATGACCCATCGCCGTTTTCAGTAATTGGCATATTTTCGGTATGAAACGTCGTAATTTGAAACTGAAAATAGGTGCAGAGAGTCAGAATTCGCTCAAAAATCACCCTCAGGAGTCAAATTTCCGACATTTCAGACATTTTGAAAACTGCAGGGGGGTTTGGGCAAAATATGACCCATCGCCGTTTACAGTAATTGGCATATTTTCGGTATGAAACGTCGTAATTTGAAACTGAAAATAGGCGCAGAGTCAGAATTCGGCTCAAAAATCACGTTCAGGAGTCAAATTTCCGACATTTCAGACATTTTGAAAACTGCAGGGGGGTTTGGGCAAAATATGACCCATCGCCGTTTACAGTAATTGGCATATTTTCGGTATGAAACGTCGAAATTTGAAACTGAAAATAGGCGCAGAGAGTCAGAATTCGACTCAAAAATCACGATCAGGAGTCAAATTTCCGACATTTCGGACATTTTGAAAACTGCAGGGGGGTTCGGGCAAAATATGACCCATTGCCGTTTACAGTAATTGGCATATTTTCGGTATGAAACGTCGTAATTTGAAACTGAAAATAGGCGCAAAGAGTCAGAATACGGCTCAAAAATCTCGCTCAGGAGTCAAATTTCCGACATTTCAGACATTTTGAAAACTGCAGGGGGGGTTTGGGCAAAATATGACCCATCGTCGTTTTCAGTAATTGGCATATTTTCGGTATGAAACCTCGTAATTTGAAACTGAAAATAGGTGCAGAGAGTCAGGATTCGGCTCAAAAATCACGCTCAGGAGTCAAATTTCCGGCATTTCAGACATTTTGAAAACTGCAGGGAGGTTTTGGGCAAAATATGACTCATCGCCGTTTTCAGTAACTGGCATATTTTCGGTAAGAAACGTCGTAATTTGAAACTGAAAATAGGCGCAGAGAGTCAGAATACGGCTCAAAAATCACGCTCAGGAGTCAAATTTCCGACATTTCAGACATTTTGAAAACTGCAGGGGGGTTTGGGCAAAATATGACCCATCGCCGTTTACAGTAATTGGCATATTTTCGGTATGAAACGTCGTAATTTGAAACTGAAAATAGGTGCAAAGAGTCAGAATACGGCTCAAAAATCACACTCAGGAGTCAAATTTCCGACATTTCAGACATTTTGAAAACTGCAGGGGGATTTGGGCAAAATATGACCCATCGCAGTTTACAGTAATTGGTAAATTATCGGTATGAAACGTCGTAATTTGAAACTGAAAATAGGTGCAGAGAGTCAGAATTCGGCTCAAAAATCACGCTCAGGAGCCAAATTTCCGACATTTCGGACATTTTGAAAATTGCAGGAGGGTTTGGGCAAAATATGACCCATCGCCGTTTACAGTAATTGGCTTATTTTAGGTCTGAAACGTCGTAATTTGAAACTGAAAATAGGCGCAGAGAGTCAGAATACGGCTCAAAAATCACGCTCACGAGTCAAATTTCCGGCATTTCAGACATTTTGAAAACTGCAGGGGGGTTTGGGCAAAATATGACTCATCGCCGTTTTCAGTAATTGGCATATTTTCGGTATGAAACTTCGTAATTTGAAACTGAAAATAGGCGCAGAGAGTCAGAATACGGCTCAAAAATCACGCTCACGAGTCAAATTTCCGACATTTCAGACATTTTGAAAACTGCAGGGGGGGGTTTGGGCAAAATATGACCCATCGCTGTTTTCAGTAATTAGCATTTTTTCGGTATGAAACGTCGTAATTTGAAACTGAAAATAGGCGCAGAGAGTCAGAATACGGCTCAAAAATAACACTCACGAGTCAAATTTCCGGCATTTCAGACATTTTGAAAACTGCAGGGGGGTTTTGGGCAAAATATGACTCATCGCCGTTTTCAGTAATTGGTATATTTTCGGTATGAAACGTCGTAATTTGAAACTGAAAATAGGCGCAGAGAGTCAGAATACGGCTCAAAAATCACGCTCAGGAGTCAAATTTCCGACATTTTAGACATTTTGAAAACTGCAGGTGGGTTTGGGCAAAATATGACCCATCGCCGTTTACAGTAATTGGCATATTTTCGGTATGAAACGTCGTAATTTGAAACTGAAAATAGGTGCAGAGAGTCAGAATACGGCTCAAAAATCACACTCAGGAGTCAAATTTCCGACATTTCAGACATTTTGAAAACTGCAGGGGGGTTTGGGCAAAATATGACCCATCGCCGTTTTCAGTAATTAGCATATTTTCCGTATGAAACGTCGTAATTTGAAACTGAAAATAGGTGCAGAGAGTCAGAATTCGGCTCAAAAATCACACTCAGGAGTCAAATTTCCGACATTTCAGACATTTTGAAAACTGCAGGGGTGTTTGGGCAAAATATGACCCATCGCCGTTTACAGTAATTGGTATATTTTCGGTATGAAACTTCGTAATTTGAAACTGAAAATAGGCGCAGAGAGTCAGAATTCGGCTCAAAAATCACGCTCAGGAGTAAAATTTCCGATATTTCAGACATTTTGAAAACTGCAGGGGGGTTTGGGCAAAATATGACCCATCGCCGTTTACAGTAATTGGCTTATTTTCGGTCTGAAACTTCGTAATTTGAAACTGAAAATAGGCGCAGAGAGTCAGAATACGGCTCAAAAATCACGCTCAGGAGTCAAATTTCCTACATTTCAGACATTTTGAAAACTGCAGGGGGGTTTGGGCAAAATATGACCCATCGCCGTTTTCAGTAATTGGCATATTTTCGGTATGAAACGTCGTAATTTGAAACTGATAATAGGTGCAGAGAGTCAGAATTCGGCTCAAAAATCACGCTCAGGAGTCAAATTTCCGACATTTCGGACATTTTGAAAACTGCAGGGAGGTTTGGGCAAAATATGACCCATCGCCGTTTACAGTAATTGGCATATTTACGGTATGAAACGTCGTAATTTGAAACTGAAAATAGGAGCAGAGAGTCAGAATATGGCTCAAAAATCACGCTCAGGAGTCAAATTTCCGACATTTCAGACATTTTAAAAACTGCTGAGGGGTTTGGGCAAAATATGACCCATCGCCGTTTTCAGTAATTGGCATATTTTCGGTATGAAACGTCGTAATTTGAAACTGAAAATAGGTGCAGAGAGTCAGAATTCGCTCAAAAATCACCCTCAGGAGTCAAATTTCCGACATTTCAGACATTTTGAAAACTGCAGGGGGGTTTGGGCAAAATATGACCCATCGCCGTTTACAGTAATTGGCATATTTTCGGTATGAAACGTCGTAATTTGAAACTGAAAATAGGCGCAGAGAGTCAGAATTCGGCTCAAAAATCACGTTCAGGAGTCAAATTTCCGACATTTCAGACATTTTGAAAACTGCAGGGGGGTTTAGGCAAAATATGACCCATCGCCGTTTACAGTAATTGGCATATTTTCGGTATGAAACGTCGTAATTTGAAACTGAAAATAGGCGCAGAGAGTCAGAATACGGCTCAAAAATCACGCTCAGGAGTCAAATTTCCGACATTTCAGACATTTTGAAAACTGCAGGGGGGGTTTGGGCAAAATATGACCCATCGCTGTTTTCAGTAATTGGCATTTCTTCGGTATGAAACGTCGTAATTTGAAACTGAAAATAGGCGCAGAGAGTCAGAATACGGCTCAAAAATCACACTCACGAGTCAAATTTCCGGCATTTCAGACATTTTGAAAACTGCAGGGGGGTTTGGGCAAAATATGACTCATCGCCGTTTTCAGTAATTGGCATATTTTCGGTATGAAACTTCGTAATTTGAAACTGAAAATAGGCGCAGAGAGTCAGAATTCGCTTCAAAAATCACGCTCAGGAGTCAAATTTCCGACATTTCAGACATTTTGAAAACTGCAGGGGGGTTTGGGCAAAATATGACCCATCGCCGTTTACAGTAATTGGTATATTTTCGGTATGAAACGTCGTAATTTGAAACTGAAAATAGGCGCAGAGATTCAGAATTTGGCTCAAAAATCACGCTCATGAGTCAAATTTCCGACATTTCGGACATTTTGAAAACTGCAGGGGGGTTTGGGCAAAATATGACCCATCGCCGTTTACAGTAATTGGCATATTTTCGGTATGAAACGTCGTAATTTGAAACTGAAAATAGGCGCAGAGAGTCAGGATTCGGCTCAAAAATCACGCTCAGGAGTCAAATTTCCGACATTTCGGATATTTTGAAAACTGCAGGGGGGTTTGGGCAAAATATGACCCATCGTCGTTTTCAGTAATTGGCATATTTTCGGTATGAAACCTCGTAATTTGAAACTGAAAATAGGTGCAGAGAGTCAGGATTCGGCTCAAAAATCACGCTCAGGAGTCAAATTTCCGGCATTTCAGACATTTTGAAAACTGCAGGGAGGTTTTGGGCAAAATATGACTCATCGCCGTTTTCAGTAACAGGCATATTTTCGGTAAAAAACGTCGTAATTTGAAACTGAAAATAGGCGCAGAGAGTCAGAATACAACTCAAAAATCACGCTCAGGAGTCAAATTTCCGACATTTCAGACATTTTGAAAACTGCAGGGGGGTTTGGGCAAAATATGACCCATCGCTGTTTACAGTAATTGGCATATTTTCGGTATGAAACGTCGTAATTTGAAACTGAAAATAGGTGCAAAGAGTCAGAATACGGCTCAAAAATCACACTCAGGAGTCAAATTTCCGACATTTCAGACATTTTGAAAACTGCAGGGGGATTTGGGCAAAATATGACGCATCGCAGTTTACAGTAATTGGTAAATTTTCGGTATGAAACGTCGTAATTTGAAACTGAAAATAGGCGCAGAGAGTCAGAATTCGGCTCAAAAATCACGCTCAGGAGCCAAATTTCCGACATTTCGGACATTTTGAAAACTGCAGGAGGGTTTGGGCAAAATATGACCCATCGCCGTTTACAGTAATTGGCTTATTTTAGGTCTGAAACGTCGTAATTTGAAACTGAAAATAGGCGCAGAGAGTCAGAATACGGCTCAACAATCACGCTCACGAGTCAAATTTCCGGCATTTCAGACATTTTGAAAACTGCAGGGGGGTTTGGGCAAAATATGACTCATCGCCGTTTTCAGTAATTGGCATATTTTCGGTATGAAACTTCGTAATTTGAAACTGAAAATAGGCGCAGAGAGTCAGAATTCGCTTCAAAAATCACGCTCACGAGTCAAATTTCCGACATTTCAGACATTTTGAAAACTGCAGGGGGGGGTTTGGGCAAAATATGACCCATCGCTGTTTTCAGTAATTAGCATTTTTTCGGTATGAAACGTCGTAATTTGAAACTGAAAATAGGCGCAGAGAGTCAGAATACGGCTCAAAAATAACGCTCACGAGTCAAATTTCCGGCATTTCAGACATTTTGAAAACTGCAGGGGGGTTTTGGGCAAAATATGACTCATCGCCGTTTTCAGTAATTGGTATATTTTCGGTATGAAACGTCGTAATTTGAAACTGAAAATAGGCGCAGAGAGTCAGAATACGGCTCAAAAATCACGCTCAGGAGTCAAATTTCCGACATTTTAGACATTTTGAAAACTGCAGGTGGGTTTGGGCAAAATATGACCCATCGCCGTTTACAGTAATTGGCATATTTTCGGTATGAAACGTCGTAATTTGAAACTGAAAATAGGTGCAGAGAGTCAGAATACGGCTCAAAAATCACACTCAGGAGTCAAATTTCCGACATTTCAGACATTTTGAAAACTTCAGGGGGGTTTGGGCAAAATATGACCCATCGCCGTTTTCAGTAATTAGCATATTTTCGGTATGAAACGTCGTAATTTGAAACTGAAAATAGGTGCAGAGAGTCAGAATTCGGCTCAAAAATCACACTCAGGAGTCAAATTTCCGACATTTCAGACATTTTGAAAACTGCAGGGGTGTTTGGGCAAAATATGACCCATCGCCGTTTACAGTAATTGGAATATTTTCGGTATGAAACTTCGTAATTTGAAACTGAAAATAGGCGCAGAGAGTCAGAATTCGGCTCAAAAATCACGCTCAGGAGTAAAATTTCCGATATTTCAGACATTTTGAAAACTACAGGGGGGTTTGGGCAAAATATGACCCATCGCCGTTTACAGTAATTGGCTTATTTTCGGTCTGAAACTTCGTAATTTGAAACTGAAAATAGGCGCAGAGAGTCAGAATACGGCTCAAAAATCACGCTCAGGAGTCAAATTTCCTACATTTCAGACATTTTGAAAACTGCAGGGGGGTTTGGGCAAAATATGACCCATCGCCGTTTTCAGTAATTGGCATATTTTCGGTATGAAACGTCGTAATTTGAAACTGATAATAGGTGCAGAGAGTCAGAATTCGGCTCAAAAATCACGCTCAGGAGTCAAATTTCCGACATTTCGGACATTTTGAAAACTGCATGGAGGTTTGGGCAAAATATGACCCATCGCCGTTTACAGTAATTGGCATATTTACGGTATGAAACGTCGTAATTTGAAACTGAAAATAGGAGCAGAGAGTCAGAATATGGCTCAAAAATCACGCTCAGGAGTCAAATTTCCGACATTTCAGACATTTTAAAAACTGCTGAGGGGTTTGGGCAAAATATGACCCATCGCCGTTTTCAGTAATTGGCATATTTTCGGTATGAAACGTCGTAATTTGAAACTGAAAATAGGCGCAGAGAGTCAGAATTCGGCTCAAAAATCACGTTCAGGAGTCAAATTTCCGACATTTCAGACATTTTGAAAACTGCAGGGGGGTTTGGGCAAAATATGACCCATCGCCGTTTTCAGTAATTAGCATATTTTCGGTATGAAACGTCGTAATTTGAAACTGAAAATAGGTGCAGAGAGTCAGAATTCGGCTCAAAAATCACACTCAGGAGTCAAATTTCCGACATTTCAGACATTTTGAAAACTGCAGGGGTGTTTGGGCAAAATATGACCCATCGCCGTTTACAGTAATTGGTATATTTTCGGTATGAAACTTCGTAATTTGAAACTGAAAATAGGTGCAGAGAGTCAGAATTCGGCTCATAAATCACGCTCAGGAGTCAAATTTCCGACATTTCGGATACTTTGAAAACTGCAGGGGGGTTTGGGCAAAATATGACCCATCGCCGTTTACAGTAATTGGCATATTTTCGGTATGAAACGTCGTAATTTCGAACTGAAAATAGGCGCAGAGAGTCAGAATACGGCTCACAAATCACGCTCAGGAGTCAAATTTCCGACATTTCAGACATTTTGAAAACTGCAGGGGGGGTTTGGGCAAAATATGACCCATCGCTGTTTTCAGTAATTGGCATTTCTTCGGTATGAAACGTCGTAATTTGAAACTGAAAAAAGGCGCAGAGAGTCAGAATACGGCTCAAAAATCATGCTCAGGAGTCAAATTTCCGGCATTTCAGACATTTTGAAAACTGCAGGGGGGTTTGGGCAAAATATGACTCATCGCCGTTTTCAGTAATTGGCATATTTTCGTTATGAAACGTCGTAATTTGAAACTGAAAATAGGCGCTGAGAGTCAGAATTCGCCTCAAAAATCACGCTTAGGAGTCAAATTTCCGACATTTCAGACATTTTGAAAACTGCAGGTGGGGTTTGGGCAAAATATGACCCATCGCCGTTTTCAGTAATTAGCATATTTTCGGTATGAAACGTCGTAATTTGAATCTGAAAATAGGTGCAGAGAGTCAGAATTCGGCTCAAAAATCACACTCAGGAGTCAAATTTCCGACATTTCAGACATTTTGAAAACTGCAGGGGTGTTTGGGCAAAATATGACCCATCGCCGTTTACAGTAATTGGTATATTTTCGGTATGAAACTTCGTAATTTGAAACTGAAAATAGGCGCAGAGAGTCAGAATTCGGCTCAAAAATCACGCTCAGGAGTAAAATTTCCGATATTTCGGACATTTTGAAAACTGCAGGGGGGTTTGGGCAAAATATGACCCATCGCCGTTTACAGTAATTGGCTTATTTTCGGTCTGAAACTTCGTAATTTGAAACTGAAAATAGGCGCAAAGAGTCAGAATACGGCTCAAAAATCACGCTCAGGAGTCAAATTTCCTACATTTCAGACATTTTGAAAACTGCAGGGGGGTTTGGGCAAAATATGACCCATCGCCGTTTTCAGTAATTGGCATATTTTCGGTATGAAACGTCGTAATTTGAAACTGATAATAGGTGCAGAGAGTCAGAATTCGGCTCAAAAATCACGCTCAGGAGTCAAATTTCCGACATTTCGGACATTTTGAAAACTGCAGGGAGGTTTGGGCAAAATATGACCCATCGCCGTTTACAGTAATTGGCATATTTACGGTATGAAACGTCGTAATTTGAAACTGAAAATAGGAGCAGAGAGTCAGAATATGGCTCAAAAATCACGCTCAGGAGTCAAATTTCCGACATTTCAGACATTTTAAAAATTGCTGAGGGGTTTGTGCAAAATATGACCCATCGCCGTTTTCAGTAATTGGCATATTTTCGGTATGAAACGTCGTAATTTGAAACTGAAAATAGGTGCAGAGAGTCAGAATTCGCTCAAAAATCACCCTCAGGAGTCAAATTTCCGACATTTCAGACATTTTGAAAACTGCAGGGGGGTTTGGGCAAAATATGACCCATCGCCGTTTACAGTAATTGGCATATTTTCGGTATGAAACGTCGTAATTTGAAACTGAAAATAGGCGCAGAGTCAGAATTCGGCTCAAAAATCACGTTCAGGAGTCAAATTTCCGACATTTCAGACATTTTGAAAACTGCAGGGGGGTTTGGGCAAAATATGACCCATCGCCGTTTACAGTAATTGACATATTTTCGGTATGAAACGTCGAAATTTGAAACTGAAAATAGGCGCAGAAAGTCAGAATTCGGCTCAAAAATCACGATCAGGAGTCAAATTTCCGACATTTCGGACATT
Organism: Procambarus clarkii; assembly: GCF_040958095.1. Classification (NCBI taxonomy): domain Eukaryota; kingdom Metazoa; phylum Arthropoda; class Malacostraca; order Decapoda; family Cambaridae; genus Procambarus; species Procambarus clarkii. The sequence goes on along the minus strand of NC_091233.1, from coordinate 99,309 downwards.
TTGAAAACTGCAGGGGGGTTCGGGCAAAATATGACCCATTGCCGTTTACAGTAATTGGCATATTTTCGGTATGAAACGTCGTAATTTTTAACTGAAAATAGGCGCAAAGAGTCAGAATACGGCTCAAAAATCTCGCTCAGGAGTCAAATTTCCGACATTTCAGACATTTTGAAAACTGCAGGGGGGGTTTGGGCAAAATATGACCCATCGTCGTTTTCAGTAATTGGCATATTTTCGGTATGAAACCTCGTAATTTGAAACTGAAAATAGGTGCAGAGAGTCAGAATTCGCTCAAAAATCACCCTCAGGAGTCAAATTTCCGACATTTCAGACATTTTGAAAACTGCAGGGGGGTTTGGGCAAAATATGACCCATCGCCGTTTACAGTAATTGGCATATTTTCGGTATGAAACTTCGTAATTTGAAACTGAAAATAGGCGCAGAGAGTCAGAATTCGGCTCAAAAATCACGTTCAGGAGTCAAATTTCCGACATTTCAGACATTTTGAAAACTGCAGGGGGGTTTAGGCAAAATATGACCCATCGCCGTTTACAGTAATTGGCATATTTTCGGTATGAAACGTCGTAATTTGAAACTGAAAATAGGCGCAGAGAGTCAGAATACGGCTCAAAAATCACGCTCAGGAGTCAAATTTCCGACATTTCAGACATTTTGAAAACTGCAGGGGGGGTTTGGGCAAAATATGACCCATCGCTGTTTTCAGTAATTGGCATTTCTTCGGTATGAAACGTCGTAATTTGAAACTGAAAATAGGCGCAGAGAGTCAGAATACGGCTCAAAAATCACGCTCACGAGTCAAATTTCCGGCATTTCAGACATTTTGAAAACTGCAGGGGGGTTTGGGCAAAATATGACTCATCGTCGTTTTCAGTAATTGGCATATTTTCGGTATGAAACTTCGTAATTTGAAACTGAAAATAGGCGCAGAGAGTCAGAATTCGCTTCAAAAATCACGCTCAGGAGTCAAATTTCCGACATTTCAGACATTTTGAAAACTGCAGGGGGGTTTGGGCAAAATATGACCCATCGCCGTTTACAGTAATTGGTATATTTTCGGTATGAAACGTCGTAATTTGAAACTGAAAATAGGCGCAGAGAGTCAGAATTTGGCTCAAAAATCACGCTCATGAGTCAAATTTCCGACATTTCGGACATTTTGAAAACTGCAGGGGGGTTTGGGCAAAATATGACCCATCGCCGTTTACAGTAATTGGCATATTTTCGGTATGAAACGTCGTAATTTGAAACTGAAAATAGGCGCAGAGAGTCAGGATTCGGCTCAAAAATCACGCTCAGGAGTCAAATTTCCGACATTTCGGATATTTTGAAAACTGCAGGGGGGTTTGGGCAAAATATGACCCATCGTCGTTTTCAGTAATTGGCATATTTTCGGTATGAAACCTCGTAATTTGAAACTGAAAATAGGTGCAGAGAGTCAGGATTCGGCTCAAAAATCACGCTCAGGAGTCAAATTTCCGGCATTTCAGACATTTTGAAAACTGCAGGGAGGTTTTGGGCAAAATATGACTCATCGCCGTTTTCAGTAACAGGCATATTTTCGGTAAAAAACGTCGTAATTTGAAACTGAAAATAGGCGCAGAGAGTCAGAATACGGCTCAAAAATCACGCTCAGGAGTCAAATTTCCGACATTTCAGACATTTTGAAAACTGCAGGGGGGTTTGGGCAAAATATGACCCATCGCTGTTTACAGTAATTGGCATATTTTCGGTATGAAACGTCGTAATTTGAAACTGAAAATAGGTGCAAAGAGTCAGAATACGGCTCAAAAATCACACTCAGGAGTCAAATTTCCGACATTTCAGACATTTTGAAAACTGCAGGGGGATTTGGGCAAAATATGACCCATCGCAGTTTACAGTAATTGGTAAATTTTCGGTATGAAACGTCGTAATTTGAAACTGAAAATAGGCGCAGAGAGTCAGAATTCGGCTCAAAAATCACGCTCAGGAGCCAAATTTCCGACATTTCGGACATTTTGAAAACTGCAGGAGGGTTTGGGCAAAATATGACCCATCGCCGTTTACAGTAATTGGCTTATTTTTGGTCTGAAACGTCGTAATTTGAAACTGAAAATAGGCGCAGAGAGTCAGAATACGGCTCAACAATCACGCTCGCGAGTCAAATTTCCGGCATTTCAGACATTTTGAAAACTGCAGGGGGGTTTGGGCAAAATATGACTCATCGCCGTTTTCAGTAATTGGCATATTTTCGGTATGAAACTTCGTAATTTGAAACTGAAAATAGGCGCAGAGAGTCAGAATTCGCTTCAAAAATCACGCTCACGAGTCAAATTTCCGACATTTCAGACATTTTGAAAACTGCAGGGGGGGGTTTGGGCAAAATATGACCCATCGCTGTTTTCAGTAATTAGCATTTTTTCGGTATGAAACGTCGTAATTTGAAACTGAAAATAGGCGCAGAGAGTCAGAATACGGCTCAAAAATAACGCTCACGAGTCAAATTTCCGGCATTTCAGACATTTTGAAAACTGCAGGGGGGTTTTGGGCAAAATATGACTCATCGCCGTTTTCAGTAATTGGTATATTTTCGGTATGAAACGTCGTAATTTGAAACTGAAAATAGGCGCAGAGAGTCAGAATACGGCTCAAAAATCACGCTCAGGAGTCAAATTTCCGACATTTTAGACATTTTGAAAACTGCAGGTGGGTTTGGGCAAAATATGACCCATCGCCGTTTACAGTAATTGGCATATTTTCGGTATGAAACGTCGTAATTTGAAACTGAAAATAGGTGCAGAGAGTCAGAATACGGCTCAAAAATCACACTCATGAGTCAAATTTCCGACATTTCAGACATTTTGAAAACTTCAGGGGGGTTTGGGCAAAATATGACCCATCGCCGTTTTCAGTAATTAGCATATTTTCGGTATGAAACGTCGTAATTTGAAACTGAAAATAGGTGCAGAGAGTCAGAATTCGGCTCAAAAATCACACTCAGGAGTCAAATTTCCGACATTTCAGACATTTTGAAAACTGCAGGGGTGTTTGGGCAAAATATGACCCATCGCCGTTTACAGTAATTGGTATATTTTCGGTATGAAACTTCGTAATTTGAAACTGAAAATAGGCGCAGAGAGTCAGAATTCGGCTCAAAAATCACGCTCAGGAGTAAAATTTCCGATATTTCAGACATTTTGAAAACTACAGGGGGGTTTGGGCAAAATATGACCCATCGCAGTTTACAGTAATTGGCTTATTTTCGGTCTGAAACTTCGTAATTTGAAACTGAAAATAGGCGCAGAGAGTCAGAATACGGCTCAAAAATCACGCTCAGGAGTCAAATTTCCTACATTTCAGACATTTTGAAAACTGCAGGGGGGTTTGGGCAAAATATGACCCATCGCCGTTTTCAGTAATTGGCATATTTTCGGTATGAAACGTCGTAATTTGAAACTGATAATAGGTGCAGAGAGTCAGGATTCGGCTCAAAAATCACGCTCAGGAGTCAAATTTCCGACATTTCGGACATTTTGAAAACTGCATGGAGGTTTGGGCAAAATATGACCCATCGCCGTTTACAGTAATTGGCATATTTACGGTATGAAACGTCGTAATTTGAAACTGAAAATAGGAGCAGAGAGTCAGAATATGGCTCAAAAATAACGCTCAGGAGTCAAATTTCCGACATTTCAGACATTTTAAAAACTGCTGAGGGGTTTGGGCAAAATATGACCCATCGCCGTTTTCAGTAATTGGCATATTTTCGGAATGAAACGTCGTAATTTGAAACTGAAAATAGGTGCAGAGAGTCAGAATTCGCTCAAAAATCACCCTCAGGAGTCAAATTTCCGACATTTCAGACATTTTGAAAACTGCAGGGGGGTTTGGGCAAAATATGACCCATCGCCGTTTACAGTAATTGGCATATTTTCGGTATGAAACGTCGTAATTTGAAACTGAAAATAGGCGCAGAGAGTCAGAATTCGGCTCAAAAATCACGTTCAGGAGTCAAATTTCCGACATTTCAGACATTTTGAAAACTGCAGGGGGGTTTGGGCAAAATATGACCCATCGCCGTTTTCAGTAATTAGCATATTTTCGGTATGAAACGTCGTAATTTGAAACTGAAAATAGGTGCAGAGAGTCAGAATTCGGCTCAAAAATCACACTCAGGAGTCAAATTTCCGACATTTCAGACATTTTGAAAACTGCAGGGGTGTTTGGGCAAAATATGACCCATCGCCGTTTACAGTAATTGGTATATTTTCGGTATGAAACTTCGTAATTTGAAACTGAAAATAGGTGCAGAGAGTCAGAATTCGGCTCATAAATCACGCTCAGGAGTCAAATTTCCGACATTTCGGATACTTTGAAAACTGCAGGGGGGTTTGGGCAAAATATGACCCATCGCCGTTTACAGTAATTGGCATATTTTCGGTATGAAACGTCGTAATTTCGAACTGAAAATAGGCGCAGAGAGTCAGAATATGGCTCACAAATCACGCTCAGGAGTCAAATTTCCGACATTTCAGACATTTTGAAAACTGCAGGGGGGTTTGGGCAAAATATGACCCATCGCCGTTTACAGTAATTGGTATATTTTCGGTATGAAACGTCGTAATTTGAAACTGAAAATAGGCGCAGAGAGTCAGAATTTGGCTCAAAAATCACGCTCATGAGTCAAATTTCCGACATTTCGGACATTTTGAAAATTGCAGGGGGGTTTGGGCAAAATATGACCCATCGCCGTTTACAGTAATTGGCATATTTTCGGTATGAAACGTCGTAATTTGAAACTGAAAATAGGCGCAGAGAGTCAGGATTCGGCTCAAAAATCACGCTCAGGAGTCAAATTTCCGACATTTCGGATATTTTGAAAACTGCAGGGGGGTTTGGGCAAAATATGACCCATCGTCGTTTTCAGTAATTGGCATATTTTCGGTATGAAACCTCGTAATTTGAAACTGAAAATAGGTGCAGAGAGTCAGGATTCGGCTCAAAAATCACGCTCAGGAGTCAAATTTCCGGCATTTCAGACATTTTGAAAACTGCAGGGAGGTTTTGGGCAAAATATGACTCATCGCCGTTTTCAGTAACAGGCATATTTTCGGTAAAAAACGTCGTAATTTGAAACTGAAAATAGGCGCAGAGAGTCAGAATACGGCTCAAAAATCACGCTCAGGAGTCAAATTTCCGACATTTCAGACATTTTGAAAACTGCAGGGGGGTTTGGGCAAAATATGACCCATCGCTGTTTACAGTAATTGGCATATTTTCGGTATGAAACGTCGTAATTTGAAACTGAAAATAGGTGCAAAGAGTCAGAATACGGCTCAAAAATCACACTCAGGAGTCAAATTTCCGACATTTCAGACATTTTGAAAACTGCAGGGGGATTTGGGCAAAATATGACCCATCGCAGTTTACAGTAATTGGTAAATTTTCGGTATGAAACGTCGTAATTTGAAACTGAAAATAGGCGCAGAGAGTCAGAATTCGGCTCAAAAATCACGCTCAGGAGCCAAATTTCCGACATTTCGGACATTTTGAAAACTGCAGGAGGGTTTGGGCAAAATATGACCCATCGCCGTTTACAGAAATTGGCTTATTTTAGGTCTGAAACGTCGTAATTTGAAACTGAAAATAGGCGCAGAGAGTCAGAATACGGCTCAACAATCACGCTCACGAGTCAAATTTCCGGCATTTCAGACATTTTGAAAACTGCAGGGGGGTTTGGGCAAAATATGACTCATCGCCGTTTTCAGTAATTGGCATATTTTCGGTATGAAACTTCGTAATTTGAAACTGAAAATAGGCGCAGAGAGTCAGAATTCGCTTCAAAAATCACGCTCACGAGTCAAATTTCCGACATTTCAGACATTTTGAAAACTGCAGGGGGGGGTTTGGGCAAAATATGACCCATCGCTGTTTTCAGTAATTAGCATTTTTTCGGTATGAAACGTCGTAATTTGAAACTGAAAATAGGCGCAGAGAGTCAGAATACGGCTCAAAAATAACGCTCACGAGTCAAATTTCCGGCATTTCAGACATTTTGAAAACTGCAGGGGGGTTTTGGGCAAAATATGACTCATCGCCGTTTTCAGTAATTGGTATATTTTCGGTATGAAACGTCGTAATTTGAAACTGAAAATAGGCGCAGAGAGTCAGAATACGGCTCAAAAATCACGCTCAGGAGTCAAATTTCCGACATTTTAGACATTTTGAAAACTGCAGGTGGGTTTGGGCAAAATATGACCCATCGCCGTTTACAGTAATTGGCATATTTTCGGTATGAAACGTCGTAATTTGAAACTGAAAATAGGTGCAGAGAGTCAGAATACGGCTCAAAAATCACACTCATGAGTCAAATTTCCGACATTTCAGACATTTTGAAAACTTCAGGGGGGTTTGGGCAAAATATGACCCATCGCCGTTTTCAGTAATTAGCATATTTTCGGTATGAAACGTCGTAATTTGAAACTGAAAATAGGTGCAGAGAGTCAGAATTCGGCTCAAAAATCACACTCAGGAGTCAAATTTCCGACATTTCAGACATTTTGAAAACTGCAGGGGTGTTTGGGCAAAATATGACCCATCGTCGTTTACAGTAATTGGTATATTTTCGGTATGAAACTTCGTAATTTGAAACTGAAAATAGGAGCAGAGAGTCAGAATTCGGCTCAAAAATCACGCTCAGGAGTAAAATTTCCGATATTTCAGACATTTTGAAAACTACAGGGGGGTTTGGGCAAAATATGACCCATCGCCGTTTATAGTAATTGGCTTATTTTCGGTCTGAAACTTCGTAATTTGAAACTGAAAATAGGCGCAGAGAGTCAGAATACGGCTCAAAAATCACGCTCAGGAGTCAAATTTCCTACATTTCAGACATTTTGAAAACTGCAGGGGGGTTTGGGCAAAATATGACCCATCGCCGTTTTCAGTAATTGGCATATTTTCGGTATGAAACGTCGTAATTTGAAACTGATAATAGGTGCAGAGAGTCAGAATTCGGCTCAAAAATCACGCTCTGGAGTCAAATTTCCGACATTTCGGACATTTTGAAAACTGCATGGAGGTTTGGGCAAAATATGACCCATCGCCGTTTACAGTAATTGGCATATTTACGGTATGAAACGTCGTAATTTGAAACTGAAAATAGGAGCAGAGAGTCAGAATATGGCTCAAAAATCACGCTCAGGAGTCAAATTTCCGACATTTCAGACATTTTAAAAACTGCTGAGGGGTTTGGGCAAAATATGACCCATCGCCGTTTTCAGTAATTGGCATATTTTCGGTATGAAACGTCGTAATTTGAAACTGAAAATAGGTGCAGAGAGTCAGAATTCGCTCAAAAATCACCCTCAGGAGTCAAATTTCCGACATTTCAGACATTTTGAAAACTGCAGGGGGGTTTGGGCAAAATATGACCCATCGCCGTTTACAGTAATTGGCATATTTTCGGTATGAAACGTCGTAATTTGAAACTGAAAATAGGCGCAGAGAGTCAGAATTCGGCTCAAAAATCACGTTCAGGAGTCAAATTTCCGACATTTCAGACATTTTGAAAACTGCAGGGGGGTTTGGGCAAAATATGACCCATCGCCGTTTTCAGTAATTAGCATATTTTCGGTATGAAACGTCGTAATTTGAAACTGAAAATAGGTGCAGAGAGTCAGAATTCGGCTCAAAAATCACACTCAGGAGTCAAATTTCCGACATTTCAGACATTTTGAAAACTGCAGGGGTGTTTGGGCAAAATATGACCCATCGCCGTTTACAGTAATTGGTATATTTTCGGTATGAAACTTCGTAATTTGAAACTGAAAATAGGTGCAGAGAGTCAGAATTCGGCTCATAAATCACGCTCAGGAGTCAAATTTCCGACATTTCGGATACTTTGAAAACTGCAGGGGGGTTTGGGCAAAATATGACCCATCGCCGTTTACAGTAATTGGCATATTTTCGGTATGAAACGTCGTAATTTCGAACTGAAAATAGGCGCAGAGAGTCAGAATACGGCTCACAAATCACGCTCAGGAGTCAAATTTCCGACATTTCAGACATTTTGAAAACTGCAGGGGGGGTTTGGGCAAAATATGACCCATCGCTGTTTTCAGTAATTGGCATTTCTTCGGTATGAAACGTCGTAATTTGAAACTGAAAAAAGGCGCAGAGAGTCAGAATACGGCTCAAAAATCATGCTCAGGAGTCAAATTTCCGGCATTTCAGACATTTTGAAAACTGCAGGGGGGTTTGGGCAAAATATGACTCATCGCCGTTTTCAGTAATTGGCATATTTTCGTTATGAAACGTCGTAATTTGAAACTGAAAATAGGCGCTGAGAGTCAGAATTCGCCTCAAAAATCACGCTTAGGAGTCAAATTTCCGACATTTCAGACATTTTGAAAACTGCAGGTGGGGTTTGGGCAAAATATGACCCATCGCCGTTTTCAGTAATTAGCATATTTTCGGTATGAAACGTCGTAATTTGAAACTGAAAATAGGTGCAGAGAGTCAGAATTCGGCTCAAAAATCACACTCAGGAGTCAAATTTCCGACATTTCAGACATTTTGAAAACTGCAGGGGTGTTTGGGCAAAATATGACCCATCGCCGTTTACAGTAATTGGTATATTTTCGGTATGAAACTTCGTAATTTGAAACTGAAAATAGGCGCAGAGAGTCAGAATTCGGCTCAAAAATCACGCTCAGGAGTAAAATTTCCGATATTTCAGACATTTTGAAAACTGCAGGGGGGTTTGGGCAAAATATGACCCATCGCCGTTTACAGTAATTGGCTTATTTTCGGTCTGAAACTTCGTAATTTGAAACTGAAAATAGGCGCAAAGAGTCAGAATACGGCTCAAAAATCACGCTCAGGAGTCAAATTTCCTACATTTCAGACATTTTGAAAACTGCAGGGGGGTTTGGGCAAAATATGACCCATCGCCGTTTTCAGTAATTGGCATATTTTCGGTATGAAACGTCGTAATTTGAAACTGATAATAGGTGCAGAGAGTCAGAATTCGGCTCAAAAATCACGCTCAGGAGTCAAATTTCCGACATTTCGGACATTTTGAAAACTGCAGGGAGGTTTGGGCAAAATATGACCCATCGCCGTTTACAGTAATTGGCATATTTACGGTATGAAACGTCGTAATTTGAAACTGAAAATAGGAGCAGAGAGTCAGAATATGGCTCAAAAATCACGCTCAGGAGTCAAATTTCCGACATTTCAGACATTTTAAAAATTGCTGAGGGGTTTGTGCAAAATATGACCCATCGCCGTTTTCAGTAATTGGCATATTTTCGGTATGAAACGTCGTAATTTGAAACTGAAAATAGGTGCAGAGAGTCAGAATTCGCTCAAAAATCACCCTCAGGAGTCAAATTTCCGACATTTCAGACATTTTGAAAACTGCAGGGGGGTTTGGGCAAAATATGACCCATCGCCGTTTACAGTAATTGGCATATTTTCGGTATGAAACGTCGTAATTTGAAACTGAAAATAGGCGCAGAGTCAGAATTCGGCTCAAAAATCACGTTCAGGAGTCAAATTTCCGACATTTCAGACATTTTGAAAACTGCAGGGGGGTTTGGGCAAAATATGACCCATCGCCGTTTACAGTAATTGGCATATTTTCGGTATGAAACGTCGAAATTTGAAACTGAAAATAGGCGCAGAAAGTCAGAATTCGGCTCAAAAATCACGATCAGGAGTCAAATTTTCGACATTTCGGACATTTTGAAAACTGCAGGGGGGTTCGGGCAAAATATGACCCATTGCCGTTTACAGTAATTGGCATATTTTCGGTATGAAACGTCGTAATTTTTAACTGAAAATAGGCGCAAAGAGTCAGAATACGGCTCAAAAATCTCGCTCAGGAGTCAAATTTCCGACATTTCAGACATTTTGAAAACTGCAGGGGGGGTTTGGGCAAAATATGACCCATCGTCGTTTTCAGTAATTGGCATATTTTCGGTATGAAACCTCGTAATTTGAAACTGAAAATAGGTGCACAGAGTCAGGATTCGGCTCAAAAATCACGCTCAGGAGTCAAATTTCCGGCATTTCAGACATTTTGAAAACTGCAGGGAGGTTTTGGGCAAAATATGACTCATCGCCGTTTTCAGTAACTGGCATATTTTCGGTAAGAAACGTCGTAATTTGAAACTGAAAATAGGCGCAGAGAGTCAGAATACGGCTCAAAAATCACGCTCAGGAGTCAAATTTCCGACATTTCAGACATTTTGAAAACTGCAGGGGGGTTTGGGCAAAATATGACCCATCGCCGTTTACAGTAATTGGCATATTTTCGGTATGAAACGTCGTAATTTGAAACTGAAAATAGGTGCAAAGAGTCAGAATACGGCTCAAAAATCACACTCAGGAGTCAAATTTCCGACATTTCAGACATTTTGAAAACTGCAGGGGGATTTGGGCAAAATATGACCCATCGCAGTTTACAGTAATTGGTAAATTTTCGGTATGAAACGTCGTAATTTGAAACTGAAAATAGGCGCAGAGAGTCAGAATTCGGCTCAAAAATCACGCTCAGGAGCCAAATTTCCGACATTTCGGACATTTTGAAAACTGCAGGAGGGTTTGGGCAAAATATGACCCATCGCCGTTTACAGTAATTGGCTTATTTTAGGTCTGAAACGTCGTAATTTGAAACTGAAAATAGGCGCAGAGAGTCAGAATACGGCTCAAAAATCACGCTCACGAGTCAAATTTCCGGCATTTCAGACATTTTGAAAACTGCAGGGGGGTTTGGGCAAAATATGACTCATCGCCGTTTTCAGTAATTGGCATATTTTCGGTATGAAACTTCGTAATTTGAAACTGAAAATAGGCGCAGAGAGTCAGAATACGGCTCAAAAATCACGCTCACGAGTCAAATTTCCGACATTTCAGACATTTTGAAAACTGCAGGGGGGGGTTTGGGCAAAATATGACCCATCGCTGTTTTCAGTAATTAGCATTTTTTCGGTATGAAACGTCGTAATTTGAAACTGAAAATAGGCGCAGAGAGTCAGAATACGGCTCAAAAATAACACTCACGAGTCAAATTTCCGGCATTTCAGACATTTTGAAAACTGCAGGGGGGTTTTGGGCAAAATATGACTCATCGCCGTTTTCAGTAATTGGTATATTTTCGGTATGAAACGTCGTAATTTGAAACTGAAAATAGGCGCAGAGAGTCAGAATACGGCTCAAAAATCACGCTCAGGAGTCAAATTTCCGACATTTTAGACATTTTGAAAACTGCAGGTGGGTTTGGGCAAAATATGACCCATCGCCGTTTACAGTAATTGGCATATTTTCGGTATGAAACGTCGTAATTTGAAACTGAAAATAGGTGCAGAGAGTCAGAATACGGCTCAAAAATCACACTCAGGAGTCAAATTTCCGACATTTCAGACATTTTGAAAACTGCAGGGGGGTTTGGGCAAAATATGACCCATCGCCGTTTTCAGTAATTAGCATATTTTCGGTATGAAACGTCGTAATTTGAAACTGAAAATAGGTGCAGAGAGTCAGAATTCGGCTCAAAAATCACACTCAGGAGTCAAATTTCCGACATTTCAGACATTTTGAAAACTGCAGGGGTGTTTGGGCAAAATATGACCCATCGCCGTTTACAGTAATTGGTATATTTTCGGTATGAAACTTCGTAATTTGAAACTGAAAATAGGCGCAGAGAGTCAGAATTCGGCTCAAAAATCACGCTCAGGAGTAAAATTTCCGATATTTCAGACATTTTGAAAACTGCAGGGGGGTTTGGGCAAAATATGACCCATCGCCGTTTACAGTAATTGGCTTATTTTCGGTCTGAAACTTCGTAATTTGAAACTGAAAATAGGCGCAGAGAGTCAGAATACGGCTCAAAAATCACGCTCAGGAGTCAAATTTCCCACATTTCAGACATTTTGAAAACTGCAGGGGGGTTTGGGCAAAATATGACCCATCGCCGTTTTCAGTAATTGGCATATTTTCGGTATGAAACGTCGTAATTTGAAACTGATAATAGGTGCAGAGAGTCAGAATTCGGCTCAAAAATCACGCTCAGGAGTCAAATTTCCGACATTTCGGACATTTTGAAAACTGCAGGGAGGTTTGGGCAAAATATGACCCATCGCCGTTTACAGTAATTGGCATATTTACGGTATGAAACGTCGTAATTTGAAACTGAAAATAGGAGCAGAGAGTCAGAATATGGCTCAAAAATCACGCTCAGGAGTCAAATTTCCGACATTTCAGACATTTTAAAAACTGCTGAGGGGTTTGGGCAAAATATGACCCATCGCCGTTTTCAGTAATTTGCATATTTTCGGTATGAAACGTCGTAATTTGAAACTGAAAATAGGTGCAGAGAGTCAGAATTCGCTCAAAAATCACCCTCAGGAGTCAAATTTCCGACATTTCAGACATTTTGAAAACTGCAGGGGGGTTTGGGCAAAATATGACCCATCGCCGTTTACAGTAATTGGCATATTTTCGGTATGAAACGTCGTAATTTGAAACTGAAAATAGGCGCAGAGAGTCAGAATTCGGCTCAAAAATCACGTTCAGGAGTCAAATTTCCGACATTTCAGACATTTTGAAAACTGCAGGGGGGTTTAGGCAAAATATGACCCATCGCCGTTTACAGTAATTGGCATATTTTCGGTATGAAACGTCGTAATTTGAAACTGAAAATAGGCGCAGAGAGTCAGAATACGGCTCAAAAATCACGCTCAGGAGTCAAATTTCCGACATTTCAGACATTTTGAAAACTGCAGGGGGGGTTTGGGCAAAATATGACCCATCGCTGTTTTCAGTAATTGGCATTTCTTCGGTATGTAACGTCGTAATTTGAAACTGAAAATAGGCGCAGAGAGTCAGAATACGGCTCAAAAATCACGCTCACGAGTCAAATTTCCGGCATTTCAGACATTTTGAAAACTGCAGGGGGGTTTGGGCAAAATATGACTCATCGCCGTTTTCAGTAATTGGCATATTTTCGGTATGAAACTTCGTAATTTGAAACTGAAAATAGGCGCAGAGAGTCAGAATTCGCTTCAAAAATCACGCTCAGGAGTCAAATTTCCGACATTTCAGACATTTTGAAAACTGCAGGGGGGTTTGGGCAAAATATGACCCATCGCCGTTTACAGTAATTGGTATATTTTCGGTATGAAACGTCGTAATTTGAAACTGAAAATAGGCGCAGAGAGTCAGAATTTGGCTCAAAAATCACGCTCATGAGTCAAATTTCCGACATTTCGGACATTTTGAAAACTGCAGGGGGGTTTGGGCAAAATATGACCCATCGCCGTTTACAGTAATTGGCATATTTTCGGTATGAAACGTCGTAATTTGAAACTGAAAATAGGCGCAGAGAGTCAGGATTCGGCTCAAAAATCACGCTCAGGAGTCAAATTTCCGACATTTCGGATATTTTGAAAACTGCAGGGGGGTTTGGGCAAAATATGACCCATCGTCGTTTTCAGTAATTGGCATATTTTCGGTATGAAACCTCGTAATTTGAAACTGAAAATAGGTGCAGAGAGTCAGGATTCGGCTCAAAAATCACGCTCAGGAGTCAAATTTCCGGCATTTCAGACATTTTGAAAACTGCAGGGAGGTTTTGGGCAAAATATGACTCATCGCCGTTTTCAGTAACTGGCATATTTTCGGTAAGAAACGTCGTAATTTGAAACTGAAAATAGGCGCAGAGAGTCAGAATACGGCTCAAAAATCACGCTCAGGAGTCAAATTTCCGACATTTCAGACATTTTGAAAACTGCAGGGGGGTTTGGGCAAAATATGACCCATCGCTGTTTACAGTAATTGGCATATTTTCGGTATGAAACGTCGTAATTTGAAACTGAAAATAGGTGCAAAGAGTCAGAATACGGCTCAAAAATCACACTCAGGAGTCAAATTTCCGACATTTCAGACATTTTGAAAACTGCAGGGGGATTTGGGCAAAATATGACCCATCGCAGTTTACAGTAATTGGTAAATTTTCGGTATGAAACGTCGTAATTTGAAACTGAAAATAGGCGCAGAGAGTCAGAATTCGGCTCAAAAATCACGCTCAGGAGCCAAATTTCCTACATTTCGGACATTTTGAAAACTGCAGGAGGGTTTGGGCAAAATATGACCCATCGCCGTTTACAGTAATTGGCTTATTTTAGGTCTGAAACGTCGTAATTTGAAACTGAAAATAGGCGCAGAGAGTCAGAATACGGCTCAAAAATCACGCTCACGAGTCAAATTTCCGGCATTTCAGACATTTTGAAAACTGCAGGGGGGTTTGGGCAAAATATGACTCATCGCCGTTTTCAGTAATTGGCATATTTTCGGTATAAAACTTCGTAATTTGAAACTGAAAATAGGCGCAAAGAGTCAGAATTCGCTTCAAAAATCACGCTCACGAGTCAAATTTCCGACATTTCAGACATTTTGAAAACTGCAGGGGGGGGTTTGGGCAAAATATGACCCATCGCTGTTTTCAGTAATTAGCATTTTTTCGGTATGAAACGTCGTAATTTGAAACTGAAAATAGGCGCAGAGAGTCAGAATACGGCTCAAAAATAACGCTCACGAGTCAAATTTCCGGCATTTCAGACATTTTGAAAACTGCTGGGGGGTTTTGGGCAAAATATGACTCATCGCCGTTTTCAGTAATTGGTATATTTTCGGTATGAAACGTCGTAATTTGAAACTGAAAATAGGCGCAGAGAGTCAGAATACGGCTCAAAAATCACGCTCAGGAGTCAAATTTCCGACATTTTAGACATTTTGAAAACTGCAGGTGGGTTTGGGCAAAATATGACCCATCGCCGTTTACAGTAATTGGCATATTTTCGGTATGAAACGTCGTAATTTGAAACTGAAAATAGGTGCAGAGAGTCAGAATACGGCTCAAAAATCACACTCAGGAGTCAAATTTCCGACATTTCAGACATTTTGAAAACTTCAGGGGGGTTTGGGCAAAATATGACCCATCGCCGTTTTCAGTAATTAGCATATTTTCGGTATGAAACATCGTAATTTGAAACTGAAAATAGGTGCAGAGAGTCAGAATTCGGCTCAAAAATCACACTCAGGAGTCAAATTTCCGACATTTCAGACATTTTGAAAACTGCAGGGGTGTTTGGGCAAAATATGACCCATCGCCGTTTACAGTAATTGGTATATTTTCGGTATGAAACTTCGTAATTTGAAACTGAAAATAGGCGCAGAGAGTCAGAATTCGGCTCAAAAATCACGCTCAGGAGTAAAATTTCCGATATTTCAGACATTTTGAAAACTGCAGGGGGGTTTGGGCAAAATATGACCCATCGCCGTTTACAGTAATTGGCTTATTTTCGGTCTGAAACTTCGTAATTTGAAACTGAAAATAGGCGCAGAGAGTCAGAATACGGCTCAAAAATCACGCTCAGGAGTCAAATTTCCTACATTTCAGACATTTTGAAAACTGCAGGGGGGTTTGGGCAAAATATGACCCATCGCCGTTTTCAGTAATTGGCATATTTTCGGTATGAAACGTCGTAATTTGAAACTGATAATAGGTGCAGAGAGTCAGAATTCGGCTCAAAAATCACGCTCAGGAGTCAAATTTCCGACATTTCGGACATTTTGAAAACTGCATGGAGGTTTGGGCAAAATATGACCCATCGCCGTTTACAGTAATTGGCATATTTACGGTATGAAACGTCGTAATTTGAAACTGAAAATAGGAGCAGAGAGTCAGAATACGGCTCAAAAATCACGCTCAGGAGTCAAATTTCCGACATTTCAGACATTTTGAAAACTGCAGGGGTGTTTGGGCAAAATATGACCCATCGCCGTTTACAGTAATTGGTATATTTTCGGTATGAAACTTCGTAATTTGAAACTGAAAATAGGCGCAGAGAGTCAGAATTCGGCTCAAAAATCACGCTCAGGAGTAAAATTTCCGATATTTCAGACATTTTGAAAACTGCAGGGGGGTTTGGGCAAAATATGACCCATCGCCGTTTACAGTAATTGGCTTATTTTCGGTCTGAAACTTCGTAATTTGAAACTGAAAATATTCGCAGAGAGTCAGAATACGGCTCAAAAATCACGCTCAGGAGTCAAATTTCCTACATTTCAGACATTTTGAAAACTGCAGGGGGGTTTGGGCAAAATATGACCCATCGCCGTTTTCAGTAATTGGCATATTTTCGGTATGAAACGTCGTAATTTGAAACTGATAATAGGTGCAGAGAGTCAGAATTCGGCTCAAAAATCACGCTCAGGAGTCAAATTTCCGACATTTCGGACATTTTGAAAACTGCATGGAGGTTTAGGCAAAATATGACCCATCGCCGTTTACAGTAATTGGCATATTTACGGTATGAAACGTCGTAATTTGAAACTGAAAATATTAGCAGAGAGTCAGAATACGGCTCAAAAATCACGCTCAGGAGTCAAATTTCCGACATTTCAGACATTTTAAAAACTGCTGAGGGGTTTGGGCAAAATATGACCCATCGCCGTTTTCAGTAATTGGCATATTTTCGGTATGAAACGTCGTAATTTGAAACTGAAAATAGGTGCAGAGAGTCAGAATTCGCTCAAAAATCACCCTCAGGAGTCAAATTTCCGACATTTCAGACATTTTGAAAACTGCAGGGGGGTTTGGGCAAAATATGACCCATCGCCGTTTACAGTAATTGGCATATTTTCGGTATGAAACGTCGTAATTTGGAACTGAAAATAGGCGCAGAGAGTCAGAATTCGGCTCAAAAATCACGTTCAGGAGTCAAATTTCCGACATTTCAGACATTTTGAAAACTGCAGGGGGGTTTAGGCAAAATATGACCCATCGCCGTTTACAGTAATTGGCATATTTTCGGTATGAAACGTCGTAATTTGAAACTGAAAATAGGCGCAGAGAGTCAGAATACGGCTCAAAAATCACGCTCAGGAGTCAAATTTCCGACATTTCAGACATTTTGAAAACTGCAGGGGGGGTTTGGGCAAAATATGACCCATCGCTGTTTTCAGTAATTGGCATTTCTTCGGTATGAAACGTCGTAATTTGAAACTGAAAATAGGCGCAGAGAGTCAGAATACGGCTCAAAAATCACGCTCACGAGTCAAATTTCCGGCATTTCAGACATTTTGAAAACTGCAGGGGGGTTTGGGCAAAATATGACTCATCGCCGTTTTCAGTAATTGGCATATTTTCGGTATGAAACTTCGTAATTTGAAACTGAAAATAGGCGCAGAGAGTCAGAATTCGCTTCAAAAATCACGCTCAGGAGTCAAATTTCCGACATTTCAGACATTTTGAAAACTGCAGGGGGGTTTGGGCAAAATATGACCCATCGCCGTTTACAGTAATTGGTATATTTTCGGTATGAAACGTCGTAATTTGAAACTGAAAATAGGCGCAGAGAGTCAGAATTTGGCTCAAAAATCACGCTCATGAGTCAAATTTCCGACATTTCGGACATTTTGAAAACTGCAGGGGGGTTTGGGCAAAATATGACCCATCGCCGTTTACAGTAATTGGCATATTTTCGGTATGAAACGTCGTAATTTGAAACTGAAAATAGGCGCAGAGAGTCAGGATTCGGCTCAAAAATCACGCTCAGGAGTCAAATTTCCGACATTTCGGATATTTTGAAAACTGCAGGGGGGTTTGGGCAAAATATGACCCATCGTCGTTTTCAGTAATTGGCATATTTTCGGTATGAAACCTCGTAATTTGAAACTGAAAATAGGTGCAGAGAGTCAGGATTCGGCTCAAAAATCACGCTCAGGAGTCAAATTTCCGGCATTTCAGACATTTTGAAAACTGCAGGGAGGTTTTGGGCAAAATATGACTCATCGCCGTTTTCAGTAACTGGCATATTTTCGGTAAGAAACGTCGTAATTTGAAACTGAAAATAGGCGCAGAGAGTCAGAATACGGCTCAAAAATCACGCTCAGGAGTCAAATTTCCGACATTTCAGACATTTTGAAAACTGCAGGGGGGTTTGGGCAAAATATGACCCATCGCTGTTTACAGTAATTGGCATATTTTCGGTATGAAACGTCGTAATTTGAAACTGAAAATAGGTGCAAAGAGTCAGAATACGGCTCAAAAATCACACTCAGGAGTCAAATTTCCGACATTTCAGACATTTTGAAAACTGCAGGGGGATTTGGGCAAAATATGACCCATCGCAGTTTACAGTAATTGGTAAATTTTCGGTATGAAACGTCGTAATTTGAAACTGAAAATAGGCGCAGAGAGTCAGAATTCGGCTCAAAAATCACGCTCAGGAGCCAAATTTCCTACATTTCGGACATTTTGAAAACTGCAGGAGGGTTTGGGCAAAATATGACCCATCGCCGTTTACAGTAATTGGCTTATTTTAGGTCTGAAACGTCGTAATTTGAAACTGAAAATAGGCGCAGAGAGTCAGAATACGGCTCAAAAATCACGCTCACGAGTCAAATTTCCGGCATTTCAGACATTTTGAAAACTGCAGGGGGGTTTGGGCAAAATATGACTCATCGCCGTTTTCAGTAATTGGCATATTTTCGGTATGAAACTTCGTAATTTGAAACTGAAAATAGGCGCAGAGAGTCAGAATTCGCTTCAAAAATCACGCTCACGAGTCAAATTTCCGACATTTCAGACATTTTGAAAACTGCAGGGGGGGGGTTTGGGCAAAATATGACCCATCGCTGTTTTCAGTAATTAGCATTTTTTCGGTATGAAACGTCGTAATTTGAAACTGAAAATAGGCGCAGAGAGTCAGAATACGGCTCAAAAATAACGCTCACGAGTCAAATTTCCGGCATTTCAGACATTTTGAAAACTGCAGGGGGGTTTTGGGCAAAATATGACTCATCGCCGTTTTCAGTAATTGGTATATTTTCGGTATGAAACGTCGTAATTTGAAACTGAAAATAGGCGCAGAGAGTCAGAATACGGCTCAAAAATCACGCTCAGGAGTCAAATTTCCGACATTTTAGACATTTTGAAAACTGCAGGTGGGTTTGGGCAAAATATGACCCATCGCCGTTTACAGTAATTGGCATATTTTCGGTATGAAACGTCGTAATTTGAAACTGAAAATAGGTGCAGAGAGTCAGAATACGGCTCAAAAATCACACTCAGGAGTCAAATTTCCGACATTTCAGACATTTTGAAAACTTCAGGGGGGTTTGGGCAAAATATGACCCATCGCCGTTTTCAGTAATTAGCATATTTTCGGTATGAAACATCGTAATTTGAAACTGAAAATAGGTGCAGAGAGTCAGAATTCGGCTCAAAAATCACACTCAGGAGTCAAATTTCCGACATTTCAGACATTTTGAAAACTGCAGGGGTGTTTGGGCAAAATATGACCCATCGCCGTTTACAGTAATTGGTATATTTTCGGTATGAAACTTCGTAATTTGAAACTGAAAATAGGCGCAGAGAGTCAGAATTCGGCTCAAAAATCACGCTCAGGAGTAAAATTTCCGATATTTCAGACATTTTGAAAACTGCAGGGGGGTTTGGGCAAAATATGACCCATCGCCGTTTACAGTAATTGGCTTATTTTCGGTCTGAAACTTCGTAATTTGAAACTGAAAATAGGCGCAGAGAGTCAGAATACGGCTCAAAAATCACGCTCAGGAGTCAAATTTCCTACATTTCAGACATTTTGAAAACTGCAGGGGGGTTTGGGCAAAATATGACCCATCGCCGTTTTCAGTAATTGGCATATTTTCGGTATGAAACGTCGTAATTTGAAACTGATAATAGGTGCAGAGAGTCAGAATTCGGCTCAAAAATCACGCTCAGGAGTCAAATTTCCGACATTTCGGACATTTTGAAAACTGCATGGAGGTTTGGGCAAAATATGACCCATCGCCGTTTACAGTAATTGGCATATTTACGGTATGAAACGTCGTAATTTGAAACTGAAAATAGGCGCAGAGAGTCAGAATACGGCTCAAAAATCACGCTCAGGAGTCAAATTTCCGACATTTCAGACATTTTGAAAACTGCAGGGGGGTTTGGGCAAAATATGACCCATCGCTGTTTACAGTAATTGGCATATTTTCGGTATGAAACGTCGTAATTTGAAACTGAAAATAGGTGCAAAGAGTCAGAATACGGCTCAAAAATCACACTCAGGAGTCAAATTTCCGACATTTCAGACATTTTGAAAACTGCAGGGGGATTTGGGCAAAATATGACCCATCGCAGTTTACAGTAATTGGTAAATTTTCGGTATGAAACGTCGTAATTTGAAACTGAAAATAGGCGCAGAGAGTCAGAATTCGGCTCAAAAATCACGCTCAGGAGCCAAATTTCCTACATTTCGGACATTTTGAAAACTGCAGGAGGGTTTGGGCAAAATATGACCCATCGCCGTTTACAGTAATTGGCTTATTTTAGGTCTGAAACGTCGTAATTTGAAACTGAAAATAGGCGCAGAGAGTCAGAATACGGCTCAAAAATCACGCTCACGAGTCAAATTTCCGGCATTTCAGACATTTTGAAAACTGCAGGGGGGTTTGGGCAAAATATGACTCATCGCCGTTTTCAGTAATTGGCATATTTTCGGTATGAAACTTCGTAATTTGAAACTGAAAATAGGCGCAAAGAGTCAGAATTCGCTTCAAAAATCACGCTCACGAGTCAAATTTCCGACATTTCAGACATTTTGAAAACTGCAGGGGGGGGTTTGGGCAAAATATGACCCATCGCTGTTTTCAGTAATTAGCATTTTTTCGGTATGAAACGTCGTAATTTGAAACTGAAAATAGGCGCAGAGAGTCAGACTACGGCTCAAAAATAACGCTCACGAGTCAAATTTCCGGCATTTCAGACATTTTGAAAACTGCTGGGGGGTTTTGGGCAAAATATGACTCATCGCCGTTTTCAGTAATTGGTATATTTTCGGTATGAAACGTCGTAATTTGAAACTGAAAATAGGCGCAGAGAGTCAGAATACGGCTCAAAAATCACGCTCAGGAGTCAAATTTCCGACATTTTAGACATTTTGAAAACTGCAGGTGGGTTTGGGCAAAATATGACCCATCGCCGTTTACAGTAATTGGCATATTTTCGGTATGAAACGTCGTAATTTGAAACTGAAAATAGGTGCAGAGAGTCAGAATACGGCTCAAAAATCACACTCAGGAGTCAAATTTCCGACATTTCAGACATTTTGAAAACTTCAGGGGGGTTTGGGCAAAATATGACCCATCGCCGTTTTCAGTAATTAGCATATTTTCGGTATGAAACATCGTAATTTGAAACTGAAAATAGGTGCAGAGAGTCAGAATTCGGCTCAAAAATCACACTCAGGAGTCAAATTTCCGACATTTCAGACATTTTGAAAACTGCAGGGGTGTTTGGGCAAAATATGACCCATCGCCGTTTACAGTAATTGGTATATTTTCGGTATGAAACTTCGTAATTTGAAACTGAAAATAGGCGCAGAGAGTCAGAATTCGGCTCAAAAATCACGCTCAGGAGTAAAATTTCCGATATTTCAGACATTTTGAAAACTGCAGGGGGGTTTGGGCAAAATATGACCCATCGCCGTTTACAGTAATTGGCTTATTTTCGGTCTGAAACTTCGTAATTTGAAACTGAAAATAGGCGCAGAGAGTCAGAATACGGCTCAAAAATCACGCTCAGGAGTCAAATTTCCTACATTTCAGACATTTTGAAAACTGCAGGGGGGTTTGGGCAAAATATGACCCATCGCCGTTTTCAGTAATTGGCATATTTTCGGTATGAAACGTCGTAATTTGAAACTGATAATAGGTGCAGAGAGTCAGAATTCGGCTCAAAAATCACGCTCAGGAGTCAAATTTCCGACATTTCGGACATTTTGAAAACTGCATGGAGGTTTGGGCAAAATATGACCCATCGCCGTTTACAGTAATTGGCATATTTACGGTATGAAACGTCGTAATTTGAAACTGAAAATAGGAGCAGAGAGTCAGAATACGGCTCAAAAATCACGCTCAGGAGTCAAATTTCCGACATTTCAGACATTTTGAAAACTGCAGGGGTGTTTGGGCAAAATATGACCCATCGCCGTTTACAGTAATTGGTATATTTTCGGTATGAAACTTCGTAATTTGAAACTGAAAATAGGCGCAGAGAGTCAGAATTCGGCTCAAAAATCACGCTCAGGAGTAAAATTTCCGATATTTCAGACATTTTGAAAACTGCAGGGGGGTTTGGGCAAAATATGACCCATCGCCGTTTACAGTAATTGGCTTATTTTCGGTCTGAAACTTCGTAATTTGAAACTGAAAATATTCGCAGAGAGTCAGAATACGGCTCAAAAATCACGCTCAGGAGTCAAATTTCCTACATTTCAGACATTTTGAAAACTGCAGGGGGGTTTGGGCAAAATATGACCCATCGCCGTTTTCAGTAATTGGCATATTTTCGGTATGAAACGTCGTAATTTGAAACTGATAATAGGTGCAGAGAGTCAGAATTCGGCTCAAAAATCACGCTCAGGAGTCAAATTTCCGACATTTCGGACATTTTGAAAACTGCATGGAGGTTTAGGCAAAATATGACCCATCGCCGTTTACAGTAATTGGCATATTTACGGTATGAAACGTCGTAATTTGAAACTGAAAATAGGAGCAGAGAGTCAGAATACGGCTCAAAAATCACGCTCAGGAGTCAAATTTCCGACATTTCAGACATTTTAAAAACTGCTGAGGGGTTTGGGCAAAATATGACCCATCGCCGTTTTCAGTAATTGGCATATTTTCGGTATGAAACGTCGTAATTTGAAACTGAAAATAGGTGCAGAGAGTCAGAATTCGCTCAAAAATCACCCTCAGGAGTCAAATTTCCGACATTTCAGACATTTTGAAAACTGCAGGGGGGTTTGGGCAAAATATGACCCATCGCCGTTTACAGTAATTGGCATATTTTCGGTATGAAACGTCGTAATTTGGAACTGAAAATAGGCGCAGAGAGTCAGAATTCGGCTCAAAAATCACGTTCAGGAGTCAAATTTCCGACATTTCAGACATTTTGAAAACTGCAGGGGGGTTTGGGCAAAATATGACCCATCGCTGTTTACAGTAATTGGCATATTTTCGGTATGAAACGTCGTAATTTGAAACTGAAAATAGGTGCAAAGAGTCAGAATACGGCTCAAAAATCACACTCAGGAGTCAAATTTCCGACATTTCAGACATTTTGAAAACTGCAGGGGGATTTGGGCAAAATATGACCCATCGCAGTTTACAGTAATTGGTAAATTTTCGGTATGAAACGTCGTAATTTGAAACTGAAAATAGGCGCAGAGAGTCAGAATTCGGCTCAAAAATCACGCTCAGGAGCCAAATTTCCTACATTTCGGACATTTTGAAAACTGCAGGAGGGTTTGGGCAAAATATGACCCATCGCCGTTTACAGTAATTGGCTTATTTTAGGTCTGAAACGTCGTAATTTGAAACTGAAAATAGGCGCAGAGAGTCAGAATACGGCTCAAAAATCACGCTCAAGAGTCAAATTTCCGGCATTTCAGACATTTTGAAAACTGCAGGGGGGTTTGGGCAAAATATGACTCATCGCCGTTTTCAGTAATTGGCATATTTTCGGTATGAAACTTCGTAATTTGAAACTGAAAATAGGCGCAGAGAGTCAGAATTCGCTTCAAAAATCACGCTCACGAGTCAAATTTCCGACATTTCAGACATTTTGAAAACTGCAGGGGGGGGGTTTGGGCAAAATATGACCCATCGCTGTTTTCAGTAATTAGCATTTTTTCGGTATGAAACGTCGTAATTTGAAACTGAAAATAGGCGCAGAGAGTCAGAATACGGCTCAAAAATAACGCTCACGAGTCAAATTTCCGGCATTTCAGACATTTTGAAAACTGCAGGGGGGTTTTGGGCAAAATATGACTCATCGCCGTTTTCAGTAATTGGTATATTTTCGGTATGAAACGTCGTAATTTGAAACTGAAAATAGGCGCAGAGAGTCAGAATACGGCTCAAAAATCACGCTCAGGAGTCAAATTTCCGACATTTTAGACATTTTGAAAACTGCAGGTGGGTTTGGGCAAAATATGACCCATCGCCGTTTACAGTAATTGGCATATTTTCGGTATGAAACGTCGTAATTTGAAACTGAAAATAGGTGCAGAGAGTCAGAATACGGCTCAAAAATCACACTCAGGAGTCAAATTTCCGACATTTCAGACATTTTGAAAACTTCAGGGGGGTTTGGGCAAAATATGACCCATCGCCGTTTTCAGTAATTAGCATATTTTCGGTATGAAACATCGTAATTTGAAACTGAAAATAGGTGCAGAGAGTCAGAATTCGGCTCAAAAATCACACTCAGGAGTCAAATTTCCGACATTTCAGACATTTTGAAAACTGCAGGGGTGTTTGGGCAAAATATGACCCATCGCCGTTTACAGTAATTGGTATATTTTCGGTATGAAACTTCGTAATTTGAAACTGAAAATAGGCGCAGAGAGTCAGAATTCGGCTCAAAAATCACGCTCAGGAGTAAAATTTCCGATATTTCAGACATTTTGAAAACTGCAGGGGGGTTTGGGCAAAATATGACCCATCGCCGTTTACAGTAATTGGCTTATTTTCGGTCTGAAACTTCGTAATTTGAAACTGAAAATAGGCGCAGAGAGTCAGAATACGGCTCAAAAATCACGCTCAGGAGTCAAATTTCCTACATTTCAGACATTTTGAAAACTGCAGGGGGGTTTGGGCAAAATATGACCCATCGCCGTTTTCAGTAATTGGCATATTTTCGGTATGAAACGTCGTAATTTGAAACTGATAATAGGTGCAGAGAGTCAGAATTCGGCTCAAAAATCACGCTCAGGAGTCAAATTTCCGACATTTCGGACATTTTGAAAACTGCATGGAGGTTTGGGCAAAATATGACCCATCGCCGTTTACAGTAATTGGCATATTTACGGTATGAAACGTCGTAATTTGAAACTGAAAATAGGAGCAGAGAGTCAGAATACGGCTCAAAAATCACGCTCAGGAGTCAAATTTCCGACATTTCAGACATTTTGAAAACTGCAGGGGTGTTTGGGCAAAATATGACCCATCGCCGTTTACAGTAATTGGTATATTTTCGGTATGAAACTTCGTAATTTGAAACTGAAAATAGGCGCAGAGAGTCAGAATTCGGCTCAAAAATCACGCTCAGGAGTAAAATTTCCGATATTTCAGACATTTTGAAAACTGCAGGGGGGTTTGGGCAAAATATGACCCATCGCCGTTTACAGTAATTGGCTTATTTTCGGTCTGAAACTTCGTAATTTGAAACTGAAAATAGGCGCAGAGAGTCAGAATACGGCTCAAAAATCACGCTCAGGAGTCAAATTTCCTACATTTCAGACATTTTGAAAACTGCAGGGGGGTTTGGGCAAAATATGACCCATCGCCGTTTTCAGTAATTGGCATATTTTCGGTATGAAACGTCGTAATTTGAAACTGATAATAGGTGCAGAGAGTCAGAATTCGGCTCAAAAATCACGCTCAGGAGTCAAATTTCCGACATTTCGGACATTTTGAAAACTGCATGGAGGTTTGGGCAAAATATGACCCATCGCCGTTTACAGTAATTGGCATATTTACGGTATGAAACGTCGTAATTTGAAACTGAAAATAGGAGCAGAGAGTCAGAATACGGCTCAAAAATCACGCTCAGGAGTCAAATTTCCGACATTTCAGACATTTTAAAAACTGCTGAGGGGTTTGGGCAAAATATGACCCATCGCCGTTTTCAGTAATTGGCATATTTTCGGTATGAAACGTCGTAATTTGAAACTGAAAATAGGTGCAGAGAGTCAGAATTCGCTCAAAAATCACCCTCAGGAGTCAAATTTCCGACATTTCAGACATTTTGAAAACTGCAGGGGGGTTTGGGCAAAATATGACCCATCGCCGTTTACAGTAATTGGCATATTTTCGGTATGAAACGTCGTAATTTGAAACTGAAAATAGGCGCAGAGAGTCAGAATTCGGCTCAAAAATCACGTTCAGGAGTCAAATTTCCGACATTTCAGACATTTTGAAAACTGCAGGGGGGTTTAGGCAAAATATGACCCATCGCCGTTTACAGTAATTGGCATATTTTCGGTATGAAACGTCGTAATTTGAAACTGAAAATAGGCGCAGAGAGTCAGAATACGGCTCAAAAATCACGCTCAGGAGTCAAATTTCCGACATTTCAGACATTTTGAAAACTGCAGGGGGGGTTTGGGCAAAATATGACCCATCGCTGTTTTCAGTAATTGGCATTTCTTCGGTATGAAACGTCGTAATTTGAAACTGAAAATAGGCGCAGAGAGTCAGAATACGGCTCAAAAATCACGATCAGGAGTCAAATTTCCGACATTTCAGACATTTTGAAAACTGCAGGGGGGTTTGGGCAAAATATGACCCATCGCCGTTTTCAGTAATTGGCTTATTTTCGGTATGAAACGTCGTAATTTGAAACTGAAAATAGGTGCAGAGAGTCAGAATTCGGCTAAAAAATCACGCTCAAGAGTCAAATTTCCGACATTTCAGACATTTTGAAAACTGCACTGGGGTTTGGGCAAAATATGACCCATCGCCGTTTTCAGTAATAGGCTTATTTTCGGTATGAAACGTCGTAATTTGAAACTGAAAATAGGTGCAGAGAGTCAGAATTCGGCTCAAAAATCATGCTCAGGAGTCAAATTTCCGACATTTCAGACATTTTGAAAACTGCAGGGGGGTTTGGGCAAAATATGACCCATCGCCGTTTACAGTAATTGGCATATTTTCGGTATGAAACGTCGTAATTTGAAACTGAAAATAGGCGCAGAGAGTCAGAATTCGGCTCAAAAATCACGCTCAGGAGTCAAATTTCCGACATTTCGGACATTTTGAAAACTGCAGGGGGGTTTGGGCAAAATATGACCCATCGCCGTTTACAGTAATTGGCATATTTTCGGTATGAAACGTCGTAATTTGAAACTGAAAATCGGTGCAGAGATTCAGGATTTGGCTCAAAAATCACGCTCAGGAGTCAAATTTCCGACATTTCGGACATTTTGAAAACTGCAGGGGGGTTTGGGCAAAATATAACCCATCGATGTTTACAGTAATTGGCATATTTTCAGTATGAAACGTCGTAATTTGAAACTGAAAATAGGCGCAGAGAGTCAGAATACGGCTCAAAAATCACGATCAGGAGTCAAATTTCCGACATTTCAGACATTTTGAAAACTGCAAGGGGGTTTGGGCAAAATATGACCCGTCGCTGTTTTCAGTAATTGGCATATTTTCGGTATAAAACGTTGTAATTTGAAACTGAAAATAGGTGCAGAGAGTGAGAATTCGGGTCAAAAATCACGCTCAGGAGTCAAATTTCCGACATTTCAGACATTTTGAAAACTGCAGGGGGGTTTGGGCAAAATATGACCCATCGCCGTTTTCAGTAATTGGCATATTTTCGGTATGAAACGTCGTAATTTGAAACTGATAATAGGTGCAGAGAGTCAGAATTCGGCTCAAAAATCACGCTCAGGAGTCAAATTTCCGACATTTCGGACATTTTGAAAACTGCAGGGCGGTTTGGGCAAAATATGACCCATCGTCGTTTACAGTAATTGGCATATTAACGGTATGAAACGTCGTAATTTGAAACTGAAAATAGGAGCAGAGAGTCAGAATATGGCTCAAAAATCACGCTCAGGAGTCAAATTTCCGACATTTCAGACATTTTAAAAACTGCTGAGGGGTTTGGGCAAAATATGACCCATCGCCGTTTTCAGTAATTGGCATATTTTCGGTATGAAACGTCGTAATTTGAAACTGAAAATAGGTGCAGAGTCAGAATTCGCTCAAAAATCACCCTCAGGAGTCAAATTTCCGACATTTCAGACATTTTGAAAACTGCAGGGGGGTTTGGGCAAAATATGACCCATCGCCGTTTACAGTAATTGGCATATTTTCGGTATGAAACGTCGTAATTTGAAACTGAAAATAGGCGCAGAGAGTCAGAATTCGGCTCAAAAATCACGTTCAGGAGTCAAATTTCCGACATTTCAGACATTTTGAAAACTGCAGGGGGGTTTGAGCAAAATATGACCCATCGCCGTTTACAGTAATTGGCATATTTTCGGTATGAAACGTCGTAATTTGAAACTGAAAATAGGCGCAGAGAGTCAGAATACGGCTCAAAAATCACGCTCAGGAGTCAAATTTCCGACATTTCAGACATTTTGAAAACTGCAGGGGGGGTTTGGGCAAAATATGACCCATCGCTGTTTTCAGTAATTGGCATTTCTTCGGTATGAAACGTCGTAATCTGAAACTGAAAATAGGCGCAGAGAGTCAGAATACGGCTCAAAAATCACGCTCACGAGTCAAATTTCCGGCATTTCAGACATTTTGAAAACTGCAGGGGGGTTTGGGCAAAATATGACTCATCGCCGTTTTCAGTAATTGGCATATTTTCGGTATGAAACTTCGTAATTTGAAACTGAAAATAGGCGCAGAGAGTCAGAATTCGCTTCAAAAATCACGCTCAAGAGTCAAATTTCCGACATTTCGGATATTTTGAAAACTGCAGGGGGTTTTGGGCAAAATATAACCCATCGATGTTTACAGTAATTGGCATATTTTTGGTATGAAACGTCGTAATTTGAAACTGAAAATAGGCGCAGAGAGTCAGAATACGGCTCAAAAATCACGATCAGGAGTCAAATTTCCGACATTTCAGACATTTTGAAAACTGCAGGGGGGTTTGGGCAAAATATGACCCATCGCCGTTTTCAGTAATTGGCTTATTTTCGGTATGAAACGTCGTAATTTGAAACTGAAAATAGGTGCAGAGAGTCAGAATTCGGCTAAAAAATCACGCTCAAGAGTCAAATTTCCGACATTTCAGACATTTTGAAAACTGCACTGGGGTTTGGGCAAAATATGACCCATCGCCGTTTTCAGTAATAGGCTTATTTTCGGTATGAAACGTCGTAATTTGAAACTGAAAATAGGTGCAGAGAGTCAGAATTCGGCTCAAAAATCATGCTCAGGAGCCAAATTTCCGACATTTCTGACATTTTGAAAACTGCAGGGGGGTTTGGGCAAAATATGACCCATCGCCGTTTACAGTAATTGGCATATTTTCGGTATGAAACGTCGTAATTTGAAACTGAAAATAGGCGCAGAGAGTCAGAATTCGGCTCAAAAATCACGCTCAGGAGTCAAATTTCCGACATTTCGGACATTTTGAAAACTGCAGGGGGGTTTGGGCAAAATATGACCCATCGCCGTTTACAGTAATTGGCATATTTTCGGTATGAAACGTCGTAATTTGAAACTGAAAATCGGTGCAGAGAGTCAGGATTCGGCTCAAAAATCACGCTCAGGAGTCAAATTTCCGACATTTCGGACATTTTGAAAACTGCAGGGGGGTTTGGGCAAAATATAACCCATCGATGTTTAGAGTAATTGGCATATTTTCGGTATGAAACGTTGTAATTTGAAACTGAAAATAGGTGCAGAGAGTGAGAATTCGGGTCAAAAATCACGCTCAGGAGTCAAATTTCCTACATTTCAGACATTTTGAAAACTGCAGGGGGGTTTGGGCAAAATATGACCCATCGCCGTTTTCAGTAATAGGCTTATTTTCGGTATGAAACGTCGTAATTTGAAACTAAAAATAGGTGCAGAGAGTCAGAATTCGGCTCAAAAATCATGCTCAGGAGTCAAATTTTCGACATTTCAGACATTTTGAAAACTGCAGGGGGGTTTGGGCAAAATATGACCCATCGCCGTTTACAGTAATTGGCATATTTTCGGTATGAAACGTCGTAATTTGAAACTGAAAATAGGCGCAGAGAGTCAGAATTCGGCTCAAAAATCACGCTCAGGAGTCAAATTTCCGACATTTCGGACATTTTGAAAACTGCAGGGGTGTTTGGGCAAAATATGACCCATCGCCGTTTACAGTAATTGGCATATTTTCGGTATGAAACGTCGTAATTTGAAACTAAAAATCGGTGCAGAGAGTCAGGATTCGGCTCAAAAATCACGCTCAGGAGTCAAATTTCCGACATTTCGGACATTTTGAAAACTGCAGGGGGGTTTGGGCAAAATATAACCCATCGATGTTTACAGTAATTGGCATATTTTCGGTATGAAACGTCGTAATTTGAAACTGAAAATAGGCACAGAGAGTCAGAATACGGCTCAAAAATCACGATCAGGAGTCAAATTTCCGACGTTTCAGACATTTTGAAAACTGCAAGGGGGTTTGGGCAAAATATGACCCATCGCTGTTTGCAGTAATTGGCATATTTTCGGTATAAAACGTTGTAATTTGAAACTGAAAATAGGTGCAGAGAGTGAGAATTCGGCTCAAAAATCACGCTCAGGAGTCAAATTTCCGACATTTCAGACATTTTGAAAACTGCAGGGGGGTTTGGGCAAAATATGACCCATCGCCGTTTTCAGTAATTGGCATATTTTCGGTATGAAACGTCGTAATTTGAAACTGATAATAGGTGCAGAGAGTCAGAATTCGGCTCAAAAATCACGCTCAGGAGTCAAATTTCCGACATTTCGGACATTTTGAAAACCGCAGGGCGGTTTGGGCAAAATATGACCCATCGCCGTTTACAGTAATTGGCATATTTTCGGTATGAAACGTCGTAATTTGAAACTGAAAATAGGCGCAGAGAGTCAGAATACGGCTCAAAAATCACGCTCAGGAGTCAAATTTCCGACATTTCAGACATTTTGAAAACTGCAGGGGGGGTTTGGACAAAATATGACCCATCGCTGTTTTCAGTAATTGGCATTTCTTCGGTATGAAACGTCGTAATCTGAAACTGAAAATAGGCGCAGAGAGTCAGAATACGGCTCAAAAATCACGTTCACGAGTCAAATTTCCGGCATTTCAGACATTTTGAAAACTGCAGGGGGGTTTGGGCAAAATATGACTCATCGCCGTTTTCAGTAATTGGCATATTTTCGGTATGAAACTTCGTAATTTGAAACTGAAAATACGCGCAGAGAGTCAGAATTCGCTTCAAAAATCACGCTCAGGAGTCAAATTTCCGACATTTCAGACATTTTGAAAACTGCAGGGGGGTTTGGGCAAAATTTGACCCATCGCCGTTTACAGTAATTGGTATATTTTCGGTATGAAACGTCGTAATTTGAAACTAAAAGTTGGTGCAGAGAGTCAGAATTTGGCTCAAAAATCACGCTCAGGAGTCAAATTTCCGACATTTCGGACATTTTGAAAACTGCAGGGGGGTTTGGGCAAAATATGACCCATCGCCGTTTACAGTAATTGGCATATTTTCGGTATGAAACGTCGTAATTTGAAACTGAAAATAGGCGCAGAGAGTCAGGATTCGGCTCAAAAATCACGCTCAGGAGTCAAATTTCCGACATTTCGGATATTTTGAAAACTGCAGGGGGGTTTGGGCAAAATATAACCCATCGATGTTTACAGTAATTGGCATATTTTTGGTATGAAACGTCGTAATTTGAAACTGAAAATAGGCGCAGAGAGTCAAAATACGGCTCAAAAATCACGATCAGGAGTCAAATTTCCGACATTTCAGACATTTTGAAAACTGCAGGGGGGTTTGGGCAAAATATGACCCATCGCCGTTTTCAGTAATTGGCTTATTTTCGGTATGAAACGTCGTAATTTGAAACTGAAAATAGGTGCAGAGAGTCAGAATTCGGCTACAAAATCACGCTCAAGAGTCAAATTTCCGACATTTCAGACATTTTGAAAACTGCACTGGGGTTTGGGCAAAATATTACCCATCGCCGTTTTCAGTAATAGGCTTATTTTCGGTATGAAACGTCGTAATTTGAAACTAAAAATAGGTGCAGAGAGTCAGAATTCGGCTCAAAAATCATGCTCAGGAGTCAAATTTTCGACATTTCAGACATTTTGAAAACTGCAGGGGGGTTTG
This sequence comes from Procambarus clarkii, assembly GCF_040958095.1. Taxonomy (NCBI): domain Eukaryota; kingdom Metazoa; phylum Arthropoda; class Malacostraca; order Decapoda; family Cambaridae; genus Procambarus; species Procambarus clarkii. The sequence continues at coordinate 67,342 of NC_091233.1, read as the reverse complement.
GGCAAAATATGACCCATCGCCGTTTACAGTAATTGGCATATTTTCGGTATGAAACGTCGTAATTTGAAACTGAAAATAGGCGCAGAGAGTCAGAATTCGGCTCAAAAATCACGCTCAGGAGTCAAATTTCCGACATTTCGGACATTTTGAAAACTGCAGGGGTGTTTGGGCAAAATATGACCCATCGCCGTTTACAGTAATTGGCATATTTTCGGTATGAAACGTCGTAATTTGAAACTAAAAATCGGTGCAGAGAGTCAGGATTCGGCTCAAAAATCACGCTCAGGAGTCAAATTTCCGACATTTCGGACATTTTGAAAACTGCAGGGGGGTTTGGGCAAAATATAACCCATCGATGTTTACAGTAATTGGCATATTTTCGGTATGAAACGTCGTAATTTGAAACTGAAAATAGGCACAGAGAGTCAGAATACGGCTCAAAAATCACGATCAGGAGTCAAATTTCCGACATTTCAGACATTTTGAAAACTGCAAGGGGGTTTGGGCAAAATATGACCCATCGCTGTTTGCAGTAATTGGCATATTTTCGGTATAAAACGTTGTAATTTGAAACTGAAAATAGGTGCAGAGAGTGAGAATTCGGCTCAAAAATCACGCTCAGGAGTCAAATTTCCGACATTTCAGACATTTTGAAAACTGCAGGGGGGTTTGGGCAAAATATGACCCATCGCCGTTTTCAGTAATTGGCATATTTTCGGTATGAAACGTCGTAATTTGAAACTGATAATAGGTGCAGAGAGTCAGAATTCGGCTCAAAAATCACGCTCAGGAGTCAAATTTCCGACATTTCGGACATTTTGAAAACTGCAGGGCGGTTTGGGCAAAATATGACCCATCGCCGTTTACAGTAATTGGCATATTTACGGTATGAAACGTCGTAATTTGAAACTGAAAATAGGAGCAGAGAGTCAGAATATGGCTCAAAAATCACGCTCAGGAGTCAAATTTCCGACATTTCAGACATTTTAAAAACTGCTGAGGGGTTTGGGCAAAATATGACCCATCGCCGTTTTCAGTAATTGGCATATTTTCGGTATGAAACGTCGTAATTTGAAACTGAAAATAGGTGCAGAGAGTCAGAATTCGCTCAAAAATCACCCTCATGAGTCAAATTTCCGACATTTCAGACATTTTGAAAACTGCAAGGGGGTTTGGGCAAAATATGACCCATCGCCGTTTACAGTAATTGGCATATTTTCGGTATGAAACGTCGTAATTTGAAACTGAAAATAGGCGCAGAGAGTCAGAATTCGGCTCAAAAATCACGTTCAGGAGTCAAATTTCCGACATTTCAGACATTTTGAAAACTGCAGGGGGGTTTGGGCAAAATATGACCCATCGCCGTTTACAGTAATTGGCATATTTTCGGTATGAAACGTCGTAATTTGAAACTGAAAATAGGCGCAGAGAGTCAGAATACGGCTCAAAAATCACGCTCAGGAGTCAAATTTCCGACATTTCAGACATTTTGAAAACTGCAGGGGGGGTTTGGGCAAAATATGACCCATCGCTGTTTTCAGTAATTGGCATTTCTTCGGTATAAAACGTCGTAATCTGAAACTGAAAATAGGCGCAGAGAGTCAGAATACGGCTCAAAAATCACGTTCACGAGTCAAATTTCCGGCATTTCAGACATTTTGAAAACTGCAGGGGGGTTTGGGCAAAATATGACTCATCGCCGTTTTCAGTAATTGGCATATTTTCGGTATGAAACTTCGTAATTTGAAACTGAAAATAGGCGCAGAGAGTCAGAATTCGCTTCAAAAATCACGCTCAGGAGTCAAATTTCCGACATTTCAGACATTTTGAAAACTGCAGGGGGGTTTGGGCAAAATTTAACCCATCGCCGTTTACAGTAATTGGTATATTTTCGGTATGAAACGTCGTAATTTGAAACTGAAAGTTGGCGCAGAGAGTCAGGATTTGGCTCAAAAATCACGCTCAGGAGTCAAATTTCCGACATTTAGGACATTTTGAAAACTGCAGGGGGGTTTGGGCAAAATATGACCCATCGCCGTTTACAGTAATTGGCATATTTTCGGTATGAAACGTCGTAATTTGAAACTGAAAATAGGCGCAGAGAGTCAGGATTCGGCTCAAAAATCACGCTCAGGAGTCAAATTTCCGACATTTCGGATATTTTGAAAACTGCAGGGGGGTTTGGGCAAAATATAACCCATCGATGTTTACAGTAATTGGCATATTTTTGGTATGAAACGTCGTAATTTGAAACTGAAAATAGGCGCAGAGAGTCAGAATACGGCTCAAAAATCACGATCAGGAGTCAAATTTCCGACATTTCAGACATTTTGAAAACTGCAGGGGGGTTTGGGCAAAATATGACCCATCGCCGTTTTCAGTAATTGGCTTATTTTCGGTATGAAACGTCGTAATTTGAAACTGAAAATAGGTGCAGAGAGTCAGAATTCGGCTACAAAATCACGCTCAAGAGTCAAATTTCCGACATTTCAGACATTTTGAAAACTGCACTGGGGTTTGGGCAAAATATGACCCATCGCCGTTTTCAGTAATAGGCTTATTTTCGGTATGAAACGTCGTAATTTGAAACTAAAAATAGGTGCAGAGAGTCAGAATTCGGCTCAAAAATCATGCTCAGGAGTCAAATTTCCGACATTTCAGACATTTTGAAAACTGCAGGGGGGTTTGGGCAAAATATGACCCATCGCCGTTTACAGTAATTAGCATATTTTCGGTATGAAACGTCGTAATTTGAAACTGAAAATAGGCGCAGAGAGTCAGAATTCGGCTCAAAAATCACGCTCAGGAGTCAAATTTCCGACATTTCGGACATTTTGAAAACTGCAGGGGGGTTTGGGCAAAATATGACCCATCGCCGTTTACAGTAATTGGCATATTTTCGGTATGAAACGTCGTAATTTGAAACTGAAAATCGGTGCAGAGAGTCAGGATTCGGCTCAAAAATCACGCTCAGGAGTCAAATTTCCGACATTTCGGACATTTTGAAAACTGCAGGGGGGTTTGGGCAAAATATAACCCATCGATGTTTACAGTAATTGGCATATTTTCGGTATGAAACGTCGTAATTTGAAACAGAAAATAGGCGCAGAGAGTCAGAATACGGCTCAAAAATCACGATCAGGAGTCAAATTTCCGACATTTCAGACATTTTGAAAACTGCAAGGGGGTTTGGGCAAAATATGACCCATCGCTGTTTGCAGTAATTGGCATATTTTCGGTATAAAACGTTGTAATTTGAAACTGAAAATAGGTGCAGAGAGTGAGAATTCGGCTCAAAAATCACGCTCAGGAGTCAAATTTCCGACATTTCAGACATTTTGAAAACTGCAGGGGGGTTTGGGCAAAATATGACCCATCGCCGTTTTCAGTAATTGGCATATTTTCGGTATGAAACGTCGTAATTTGAAACTGATAATAGGTGCAGAGAGTCAGGATTCGGCTCAAAAATCACGCTCAGGAGTCAAATTTCCGACATTTCGGACATTTTGGAAACTGCAAGGGGGTTTGGGCAAAATATGACCCGTCGCTGTTTTCAGTAATTGGCATATTTTCGGTATAAAACGTTGTAATTTGAAACTGAAAATAGGTGCAGAGAGTGAGAATTAGGCTCAAAAATCACGCTCAGGAGTCAAATTTCCGACATTTCAGACATTTTGAAAACTGCAGGGGGGTTTGGGCAAAATATGACCCATCGCCGTTTTCAGTAATTGGCATATTTACGGTATGAAACGTCGTAATTTGAAACTGATAATAGGTGCAGAGAGTCAGAATTCGGCTCAAAAATCACGCTCAGGACTCAAATTTCCGACATTTCGGACATTTTGATAACTGCAGGGAGGTTTGGGCAAAATATGACCCATCGCCGTTTACAGTAATTGGCATATTTACGGTATGAAACGTCGTAATTTGAAACTGAAAATAGGAGCAGAGAGTCAGAATATGGCTCAAAAATCACGCTCAGGAGTCAAATTTCCGACATTTCAGATATTTTAAAAACTGCTGAGGGGTTTGGGCAAAATATGACCCATCGCCGTTTTCAGTAATTGGCATATTTTCGGTATGAAACGTCGTAATTTGAAACTGAAAATAGGTGCAGAGAGTCAGAATTCGCTCAAAAATCACCCTCAGGAGTCAAATTTCCGACATTTCAGACATTTTGAAAACTGCAGGGGGGTTTGGGCTAAATATGACCCATCGCCGTTTACAGTAATTGGCATATTTTCGGTATGAAACGTCGTAATTTGAAACTGAAAATAGGCGCAGAGAGTCAGAATTCGGCTCAAAAATCACGTTCAGGAGTCAAATTTCCGACATTTCAGACATTTTGAAAACTGCAGGGGGGTTTGGGCAAAATATGACCCATCGCCGTTTACAGTAATTGGCATATTTTCGGTATGAAACGTCGTAATTTGAAACTGAAAATAGGCGCAGAGAGTCAGAATACGGCTCAAAAATCACGCTCAGGAGTCAAATTTCCGACATTTCAGACATTTTGAAAACTGCAGGGGGGGTTTGGGCAAAATATGACCCATCGCTGTTTTCAGTAATTGGCATTTCTTCGGTATGAAACGTCGTAATTTGAAACTGAAAATAGGCGCAGAGAGTCAGAATACGGCTCAAAAATCACGCTCACGAGTCAAATTTCCGGCATTTCAGACATTTTGAAAACTGCAGGGGGGTTTGGGCAAAATATGACTCATCGCCGTTTTCAGTAATTGGCATATTTTCGGTATGAAACTTCGTAATTTGAAACTGAAAATAGGCGCAGAGAGTCAGAATTCGCTTCAAAAATCACGCTCAGGGGTCAAATTTCCGACATTTCAGACATTTTGAAAACTGCAGGGGGGTTTGGGCAAAATATGACCCATCGCCGTTTACAGTAATTGGTATATTTTCGGTATGAAACGTCGTAATTTGAAACTGAAAATAGGCGCAGAGAGTCAGAATTTGGCTCAAAAATCACGCTCAGGAGTCAAATTTCCGACATTTCGGACATTTTGAAAACTGCAGGGGGGTTTGGGCAAAATATGACCCATCGCCGTTTACAGTAATTGGCATATTTTCGGTATGAAACGTCGTAATTTGAAACTGAAAATAGGCGCAGAGAGTCAGGATTCGGCTCAAAAATCACGCTCAGGAGTCAAATTTCCGACATTTCGGATATTTTGAAAACTGCAGGGGGGTTTGGGCAAAATATAACCCATCGATGTTTACAGTAATTGGCATATTTTTGGTATGAAACGTCGTAATTTGAAACTGAAAATAGGCGCAGAGAGTCAGAATTCGCTTCAAAAATCACGCTCAGGGGTCAAATTTCCGACATTTCAGACATTTTGAAAACTGCAGGGGGGTTTGGGCAAAATATGACCCATCGCCGTTTACAGTAATTGGTATATTTTCGGTATGAAACGTCGTAATTTGAAACTGAAAATAGGCGCAGAGAGTCAGAATTTGGCTCAAAAATCACGCTCAGGAGTCAAATTTCCGACATTTCGGACATTTTGAAAACTGCAGGGGGGTTTGGGCAAAATATGACCCATCGCCGTTTACAGTAATTGGCATATTTTCGGTATGAAACGTCGTAATTTGAAACTGAAAATAGGCGCAGAGAGTCAGGATTCGGCTCAAAAATCACGCTCAGGAGTCAAATTTCCGACATTTCGGATATTTTGAAAACTGCAGGGGGGTTTGGGCAAAATATAACCCATCGATGTTTACAGTAATTGGCATATTTTTGGTATGAAACGTCGTAATTTGAAACTGAAAATAGGCGCAGAGAGTCAGAATACGGCTCAAAAATCACGATCAGGAGTCAAATTTCCGACATTTCAGACATTTTGAAAACTGCAGGGGGGTTTGGGCAAAATATGACCCATCGCCGTTTTCAGTAATTGGCTTATTTTCGGTATGAAACGTCGTAATTTGAAACTGAAAATAGGTGCAGAGAGTCAGAATTCGGCTAAAAAATCACGCTCAAGAGTCAAATTTCCGACATTTCAGACATTTTGAAAACTGCACTGGGGTTTGGGCAAAATATGACCCATCGCCGTTTTCAGTAATAGGCTTATTTTCGGTATGAAACGTCGTAATTTGAAACTGAAAATAGGTGCAGAGTGTCAGAATTCGGCTCAAAAATCATGCTCAGGAGTCAAATTTCCGACATTTCAGACATTTTGAAAACTGCAGGGGGGTTTGGGCAAAATATGACCCATCGCCGTTTACAGTAATTGGCATATTTTCGGTATGAAACGTCGTAATTTGAAACTGAAAATAGGCGCAGAGAGTCAGAATTCGGCTCAAAAATCACGCTCAGGAGTCAAATTTCCGACATTTCGGACATTTTGAAAACTGCAGGGGGGTTTGGGCAAAATATGACCCATCGCCGTTTACAGTAATTGGCATATTTTCGGTATGAAACGTCGTAATTTGAAACTGAAAATCGGTGCAGAGAGTCAGGATTCGGCTCAAAAATCACACTCAGGAGTCAAATTTCCGACATTTCGGACACTTTGAAAACTGCAGGGGGGGTTTGGGCAAAATATGACCCATCGCTGTTTTCAGTAATTGGCATATTTTCGGTATAAAACGTTGTAATTTGAAACTGAAAATAGGTGCAGAGAGTGAGAATTCGGCTCAAAAATCACGCTCAGGAGTCAAATTTCCGACATTTCAGACATTTTGAAAACTGCAGGGGGGTTTGGGCAAAATATGACCCATCGTTGTTTTCAGTAATTGGCATATTTTCGGTATGAAACGTCGTAATTTGAAACATATAATAGGTGCAGAGAGTCAGGATTCGGCTCAAAAATCACGCTCAGGAGTCAAATTTCCGACATTTCGGACATTTTGAAAACTGCAGGGGGGTTTGGGCAAAATATGACCCATCGCCGTTTACACTAATTGGCATATTTACGGTATGAAACGTCGTAATTTGAAACTGAAAATAGGAGCAGAGAGTCAGAATATGGCTCAAAAATCACGCTCAGGAGTCAAATTTCCGACATTTCAGACATTTTAAAAACTGCTGGGGGGTTTAGGCAATATATGACCCATCGCCGTTTTCAGTAATTGGCATATTTTCGGTATGAAACGTCGTAATTTGAAACTGAAAATAGGTGCAGAGAGTCAGAATTCGCTCAAAAATCACCCTCAGGAGTCAAATTTCAGACATTTCAGACATTTTGAAAACTGCAGGGGGGTTTGGGCAAAATATGACCCATCGCCGTTTACAGTAATTGGTATATTTTCGGTATGAAACTTCGTAATTTGAAACTGAAAATAGGCGCAGAGAGTCAGAATACGGCTCAAAAATCACGCTCAGGAGTCAAATTTCCTACATTTCAGACATTTTGAAAACTGCAGGGGGGTTTGGGCAAAATATGACCCATCGCCGTTTTCAGTAATTGGCATATTTTCGGTATGAAACGTCGTAATTTGAAACTGATAATAGGTGCAGAGAGTCAGGATTCGGCTCAAAAATCACGCTCAGGAGTCAAATTTCCGACATTTCGGACATTTTGAAAACTGCAGGGGGGTTTGGGCAAAATATGACCCATCGCCGTTTACAGTAATTGGCATATTTACGGTATGAAACGTCGTGATTTGAAACTGAAAATAGGAGCAGAGAGTCAGAATATGGCTCAAAAATCACGCTCAGGAGTCAAATTTCCGACATTTCAGACATTTTAAAAACTGCTGGGGGGTTTGGGCAATATATGACCCATCGCCGTTTTCAGTAATTGGCATATTTTCGGTATGAAACGTCGTAATTTGAAACTGAAAATAGGTGCAGAGAGTCAGAATTCGCTCAAAAATCACCCTCAGGAGTCAAATTTCCGACATTTCAGACATTTTGAAAACTGCAGGGGGGTTTGGGCAAAATATGACCCATCGCCGTTTACAGTAATTGGTATATTTTCGGTATGAAACTTCGTAATTTGAAACTGAAAATAGGCGCAGAGAGTCAGAATACGGCTCAAAAATCACGCTCAGGAGACAAATTTCCTACATTTCAGACATTTTGAAAACTGCAGGGGGGTTTGGGCAAAATATGACCCATCGCCGTTTACAGTAATTGGTATATTTTCGGTATGAAACTTCGTAATTTGAAACTGAAAATAGGCGCAGAGTCAGAATACGGCTCAAAAATCACGCTCAGGAGTCAAATTTCCGACATTTCGGACATTTTGAAAACTGCAGGGGGGTTTGGGCAAAATATGACCCATCGCCGTTTACAGTAATTGGCATATTTTCGGTATGAAACGTCGTAATTTGAAACTCAAAATCGGTGCAGAGAGTCAGGATTCGGCTCAAAAATCACGCTCAGAAGTCAAATTTCCGACATTTCGGACATTTTGAAAACTGCAGGGGGGTTTGGGCAAAATATAACCCATCAATGTTTACAGTAATTGGCATATTTTCGGTATGAAACGTCGTAATTTGAAACTGAAAATAGGCGCAGAGAGTCAGAATACGGCTCAAAAATCACGATCAGGAGTCAAATTTCCGACATTTCAGACATTTTGAAAACTGCAAGGGGGTTTGGGCAAAATATGACCCATCGCTGTTTTCAGTAATTGGCATATTTTCGGTATAAAACGTTGTAATTTGAAACTGAAAATAGGTGCAGAGAGTGAGAATTCGGCTCAAAAATCACGCTCAGGAGTCAAATTTCCGACATTTCAGACATTTTGAAAACTGCAGGGGGGTTTGGGCAAAATATGACCCATCGCCGTTTTCAGTAATTGGCATATTTTCGGTATGAAACGTCGTAATTTGAAACTGATAATAGGTGCAGAGAGTCAGGATTCGGCTCAAAAATCACGCTCAGGAGTCAAATTTCCGACATTTCAGACATTTTGAAAACTGCAGGGGGGTTTGGGCAAAATATGACCCATCGCCGTTTACACTAATTGGCATATTTACGGTATGAAACGTCGTAATTTGAAACTGAAAATAGGAGCAGAGAGTCAGAATATGGCTCAAAAATCACGCTCAGGAGTCAAATTTCCGACATTTCAGACATTTTAAAAACTGCTGGGGGGTTTGGGCAATATATGACCCATCGCCGTTTTCAGTAATTGGCATATTTTCGGTATGAAACGTCGTAATTTGAAACTGAAAATAGGTGCAGAGAGTCAGAATTCGCTCAAAAATCACCCTCAGGAGTCAAATTTCCTACATTTCAGACATTTTGAAAACTGCAGGGGGGTTTGGGCAAAATATGACCCATCGCCGTTTTCAGTAATTGGCATATTTTCGGTATGAAACGTCGTAATTTGAAACTGATAATAGGTGCAGAGAGTCAGGATTCGGCTCAAAAATCACGCTCAGGAGTCAAATTTCCGACATTTCGGACATTTTGAAAACTGCAGGGGGGTTTGGGCAAAATATGACCCATCGCCGTTTACAGTTATTGGCATATTTACGGTATGAACCGTCGTAATTTGAAACTGAAAATAGGAGCAGAGAGTCAGAATATGGCTCAAAAATCACGCTCAGGAGTCAAATTTCCGACATTTCAGACATTTTAAAAACTGCTGGGGGGTTTGGGCAAAATATGACCCATCGCCGTTTTCAGTAATTGGCATATTTTCGGTATGAAACGTCGTAATTTGAAACTGAAAATAGGTGCAGAGAGTCAGATTTCGCTCAAAAATCACCCTCAGGAGTCAAATTTCCGACATTTCAGACATTTTGAAAACTGCAGGGGGGTTTGGGCAAAATATGACCCATCGCCGTTTACAGTAATTGGTATATTTTCGGTATGAAACTTCGTAATTTGAAACTGAAAATAGGCGCAGAGTCAGAATACGGCTCAAAAATCACGCTCAGGAGTCAAATTTCCTACATTTCAGACATTTTGAAAACTGCAGGGGGGTTTGGGCAAAATATGACCCATCGCCGTTTTCAGTAATTGGCATATTTTCGGTATGAAACGTCGTAATTTGAAACTGATAATAGGTGCAGAGAGTCAGAATTCGGCTCAAAAATCACGCTCAGGAGTCAAATTTCCGACATTTCGGACATTTTGAAAACTGCAGGGAGGTTTGGGCAAAATATGACCCATCGCCGTTTACAGTAATTGGTATATTTTCGGTATGAAACTTCGTAATTTGAAACTGAAAATAGGCGCAGAGAGTCAGAATATGGCTCAAAAATCACGATCAGGAGTCAAATTTCCGACATTTCAGACATTTTGAAAACTGCAGGGGTGTTTGGGCAAAATATGACCCATCGCCGTTTACAGTAATTGGCATATTTTCGGTATGAAACGTCGTAATTTGAAACTGAAAATAGGAGCAGAGAGTCAGAATATGGCTCAAAAATCACGCTCAGGAGTCAAATTTCCGACATTTCAGACATTTTAAAAACTGCTGGGGGGTTTGGGCAAAATATGACCCATCGCCGTTTTCAGTAATTGGCATATTTTCGGTATGAAACTCCGGCAAGGAGTCCAGGAGGTGTTTCAAATCAGGAAGAGAGAGCGGGACACTCGGGGGGAGATAAATGGAACAAACTGTGTACCATTTCCCCACAAAGATACGAGCAGCAGAACAATGGAGAGGCGAGGGAAAAAGTAAAGGAACAAAGGGAACATCAGCCCGAATCAAGAGAGCAGAAGAATTAGAAGCCCCAGCAATGGCTGGGGGGGGGGAGAAAGGAATAGCCACGAAAACGACCAGGACGAGCACCAAGCATTGGCTCCTGGAGACAGACACAAAGGGGCGAAAACCGCGAAATCAGAAGTTGGAGTTCGAGGAAATTGGCGTAATAACCTCGAACGTTCCATTGAAGAATGGACAACGACGAGAAGAGAAAGGACAAAAACAGAGAACAAGGAAGAAACAAAGGCGAAAGAGCAACAGAGCACGTTAAAGAATATCAGGGTCGGGATCAGGGTCAGCAAAGTCAGGGTTAGGGGGCATGGGTAAACTGAGCAAAGATGGAGGGAAGGAAACGGGAGAACAGATCAGAGGTGGGCGGGCAGGGTCCGGAGGAGGAAGAGGAGGAGACAACGGAGAGGAGCCGTCAAGGACAGCAGCAGGAGGAGGGGGAGTAGAAAGAGGGGAGCGCACCCCAGCAAGAGCAGCAACCGAAAGGGAAGCAGGGGCCAAAGAAACCTCCATAGCAGGAACAGGGGGCGCAACCACTGAAACGGGAGGGGAAGGAGCAACAGAGCCAGAAGGAGGAGCTGAGGAAGAAAGCGAAGCCTTCTTACCCGCCGGGGAAGAGGAAGGAGAGGAGCCAGGCTTACGCTTCTGACTTAAAGAGACCGGTGTCCCAGCAACTACGTACCGGGCAACGGATTCCAGTGTCTCAACAGGAGAAGCCGAACGAGAGCACACACGACGGCCGTTAGGAGAGCGATGGACATCCGCCCGCACCGACAGGCGGCGGGGAGAGCCGATAGATGGAGGAAGAGGATGGGAAGGAGGATCGGAGGGGGACGAGGAAGAAGACACAGAAGACACGACAGACAGGGTAGAAGGAAGGGGAACCCCAGACAGAGGACCAGGAGGAGGATCCTTTGGGAGAGAACCCAAAGGAACAGAGGAGGGGGCAGTGGGCACATCAGGGTCCAAGGCCCGGAAACGGTTGAGTCTGAGGAAGGCGGGAAGGACGAGGAGAGGAAGAGCGCAACACGCGAGCATAAGAGATATTAGCATAAGGCGGGAGCCGGCGAACCTGGCGCCTCGCCTCAGGAAAAGATAAACGCTCCCGGTGCTTCAGGTTGAGGACGGCTGCCTCAAGTTTGTAATGGACACACTCACGGGAGAAGGTAGGATGGGCCTCACCGCAGTTGAGGCAACGAGCCTGGGGAGAAGTGCACTCCGACTTAGAGTGACCTTCGCCACCACACAAAGGACAGAGAGAGACAGTCCCGGAGCAGCGGAGGGCACCATGCCCAACCCTCCAGCACTTGTTGCAGAGCCGAGGAGAAGGAATGTACTCCTGGACAGAGCACCTGGCACCAGCAAGAATGACAGAGGGTGGAAGGGTCCTACCATCAAAGGTAATCTTCACAACCCGGAGGGGTTGACGGCGACTACCACGAGGGGGACGAGTAAACGTGTCCACCTGGAGAATAGAATGGCCCTGGGCAGCAAGGATATGTTGAATATCGTCGTGGCAGTCGCGCAGGTCCCGAACACCGGTCGCAACATGGGGCGGGAGCAAAATAGTGCCAACACTGGCATTCAACTGAGCGTTCTTCGAGACCCGAACGGGGGTCTCGCCAAGGCAGGATAAGGCAGCCAAGCGGGAAGCAGCATCCTGAGAAGGAGCAGCAACGACACGTGTACCGAGACGAGTGGGGTTGAAAGTAATGGAGGCATCCACGGAATCAACGAGATGTCGATGGAGGGAGAAATCGTCAGGAGGCGCAGAATCAAGAGGGAGGAGATCAAAATATTTGGCCCACGAAGCGGGACCAAACAAGGCTTGATAGGTAGCAGAACTGGAAGGAATCGAGCGAGGGCGGCCGTGACGAGGACGGCGGTGAGAACCCCCAGAGAGAGAGGGGTTAAAAGGCGCAGTAGTTGCAACTAGAGAAGGAGCCACGCCAGGGGACGAGGTAGTCACCACTGGGGGCTTGGGGCTCGACCCAACCACAGAGGAAGGAGGGGAGCCAGGGGAAGGAGTCAGAGAGGCCAAAGGAGGAGCAAGGTCGGGGCCCAATGCAGCGGAGGCTACAGAGCCCGGTCTTCCAATACGGACCGACTCGGGGGCTTGGTCGCCCACCCCACGAGCCTGAGAAGGTAAGCCAGAAGCAGCCGAAACAGGGGTTATCATCTTGACGAAAAGAAGAATTCACTCACGAATGTGCCCCCACACCCACCATGGAGCCACAATTAGAGGCAGGACACCCAACAAGAAGCTATCGCCGATCTTGTCGGGGCCTCCTAGGGGTGCGTCGTGAGTATACGCCCCACAAACGCCACCTTAAGAAACCGACAGTCCGTCGAGATCGGGTTCAGTGACGAAAGGGGGATTGACAATAAAAGGTTCCCCTCGCTCTCGACGTCGGGTACTGCAGTTCTACGGGTGCATGAGTATGCCTCCTCAAGCACCCGGGCGTCAAAATAGAAGAAGTCCAAGGGAAGAACCAGAACGAGCAAAAGGTCGGCAGGAAACGGCAAGCAGATAGGAGAAGAGGGGGGAGAAAAACGAAACAGAAGGAAAAGGAAAAGGTGCCCAGCAGAATTGGAGAGGACGGCAGCAGGAGCACAAGGCTAGAAAAGGACAGAGGACTGTCCTAAGGAGCATCACACTCCGGCAGCCGCCCACGAAGCCCCCACACGGCGACAACGAGCTGAGCGGGGAGGGGGAAAACAAAAGCAAGATAATCGAAGAACTACATTTACAATTAAGGGCTGAGGAAAGAGGAGGAGACTCCACAATCAGATAATGGAAATGAAGGTATGGTGTATTATTATTGTAATTTGATTATCTTTTATCAGATGTTCATTTGTGTGAAAGTGTTAGTAATGTATTTCTTGTTTAATGTTGCTTTTGACATATCACAGTAATGTAATGTATCAATGAGAAAATCCATAAGAGCTGTGATGAGGATTCAAACTTATGTGCTGGGGAATTCTCAGACACACGCTCTAGACTAATTGTCTAGAGCATAGCCTAGTTGTCTAGAGCATGTGTCTGGTGATACCCAGCGCATAGGTTCAAATTCTTATCACGGCTCCTACAGATTTTCTAATCAAATTTAATGTTGTGGCTTTGGATGCAGGGAGTACACCTTGACCAGGTCACAGCCAGAGCTCAATCCCTGTAAACTTCTCAAAGGCCAGTGGCTGTGAACTCTAAATACCAAATCATTTATATACAACATGAAGACTGTCAACGATTGGCCTACAGCAAAACACAGATTATTTAAAATGGTGTGTTTTCTGGGGGGAGCCCCTACGGCTCCCCGGAGCTTACCAGGCTGATTTGCTAATGTCAGACTTTGGCATCAGTCATGTGTACAGAGTTCTTATGGGCCTACCAGGGACCACGAGCCAGAACCTGGCCCCCTCAGAGAGGCAAGAGGGGAGCAATGGCATATAGAAACCCCCGTGTGGTTGGAAGCATTCTATAATAATAATAATAATAATAATAATAATTTTTATTTAGGCAAAGGTACATACATAAAGAGATTTTACAAAGTTTGTTGGCTTTATAGATAAGAGCTAGTACATACAATGCCTAAAGCCACTATTACGCAAAGCGTTTCGGGCAGGAAAAAACACTACTGACTAAAGCTTAAAACTAATGGGTAAAAAGAAAAAAATGCGTTGAGTACAAATAAAAATAGAGGTAAAAGAGGGGGGAACATTGTTGAAAAAACAGCACAAATACAATTACAAATTATTACAGAAAATTACATTAAAGCAGCGTTGAATTGTAAAACAAAACAAAAAAACAAAAAACATACATGGGTTGACAATAGAGAGGTAAGGTAGGTTACAGGGAATTTATTAGGTATAGCTTCCTTTTTAACTTAAACAGGTTGAGAGAGGTACTGTCTTTAACATGGTTGGGAAGGTCATTCCACATCCTGGGCCCCTTGATTTGTAGAGCATTTCTGGTTTGATTAAGTCGTACTCTAGGAATATCAAAACTGTATTTATTTCTGGTGTGGTGCTCATGGGTTCTGTTACAACCTTCTATGAAGCTTTTGAGATCAGGATTGGCATTACAATTTAGCGTTTTGTATATGTATAGTACACATGAGAGAATGTGCAGTGACTTAATGTCTAACATATTCAGGGATTTGAATAGGGGTACCGAGTGATGTCTGGGGCCAGAATTGGATATTGTCCTAATAGCAGCTTTGTGTTGAGTAATTAGAGGACGTAAGTGATTTTGGGTAGTAGAGCCCCAAGCACAAATACCATAGTTGAGATATGGATAGATAAGGGAGTAATAGAGAGTCACCAGGGCAGGGCGTGGTACATAATATCTGATCTTAGAAAGAATGCCCACAGTTTTTGAAACTTTTTTTGATATGTTTAGAATGTGTCCCTGGAAATTCAGCTTGTGGTCAATGAGAATGCCAAGGAATTTGCCATCTAATTTGTTACAAATTTGGGTATTGTTTATTTTGAGATTTATTTGATTAGAGGATTTATTGCCAAACAGAATATAGAAAGTTTTGTCAATGTTAAGGGTGAGTTTGTTGGCAGTTAGCCAAAGATGGACTTTATTTAGCTCAGTATTTACTGTGGCATTTAGAGCAAGGGGATCAGGACTGGAGTAAATGAAGGTTGTGTCGTCAGCAAATAGGATTGGTTTGAGGTGTTGGGAGGCATTTGGAAGGTCATTAATGTAGATGAGAAAGAGGAGAGGGCCAAGTATGCTGCCCTGGGGAACACCAATGTTGATGGGTAGGGTGGGCGAAATTGTATTATTCACAGAAACACATTGGAGCCTGTCAGTAAGGTAGGATTTGAGGTATTGTAGGGAGTGTCCTCTGACACCATAATGATGTAATTTAAGAAGAAGGTTTTGGTGGTTGACAGTATCGAAAGCTTTACGCAGGTCCACAAATAACCCAACAGGGAACTCATTTTTATCAAGAGCTGTATGAATCGAGTTAAGCATACTAATAAGTGCATCGTTAGTGCTTTTTTTGGGCCTGAAGCCATATTGGCAAGGGCTAAGTATATTGAGTTTGGCTAGATATGAGTAAAGCTGCTTATAGATTAGTTTTTCAAAAATTGTTGACAAGTTTGGCAGGATAGATATAGGTCTGTAGTTGTTAACATCTGTGAGATCACCACATTTGTGGACAGGCGTTACTCTCGCTTTTTTTAGAATATCTGGAAAGGTTTGGAGTTCAAGTGACTTGTTGAAGAGCAAAGCAATAGCAGGGGCTAAAGATCTGGAGGCTTTTTTGTAGATTAAAGTTGGTATCTCCTCAAGGGCACCAGACTTGGTTTTAAGGGAAAGGATTATCTCATTGACGTCAATGGAATTAATAGGCTTTAGGTACAGAGACTGGGGATAGTTCCCTGTGAGATAGTCCTTATGTCTGCCATGGACTGGGTTAGGCACCCAGAAAGGTTGGTGTCCCAAAACAAACCCCTATTCTGGTGAAAATTGCAACCAAAAGCCGAACGAGTGGATAGAACTCCCCAAACAAAAACGAGCAAACTAGTATGACGTCATTCGCCGTCGCGCCGCTGTCTGCGCAGCCCTCCCCCCCCCCACCTCCCAGGGAGGGGGAAGGGGGAAACCCAGACCTACCACGCCGGCGATCCACACCTCTGTTCTTCAACTGATGCTATAGGCACCGGTTGTGTGCTCCGGCTCCAATAGTTGTTTCAGCACTGTACCTAGAGTGTGGTGTCTGTCTTCTAGGTGGTGCGAGAGCCAGGAGTGAATCTCCAGTACTCAGGCTGCATGCGCCTAGGGTTCCCTTCCCTAGGTGCCCTGTGAGTACTGCATTTGGGGCATGGGGCCACCTTCCACAAGTTCCTTGGGTTCTGCCCCTGCTAGGCCGTTAACTGCTTGGTTTTCGGCCGCCCTTTGTGTGATAGGGGGTTCTGTCTCCCTTGTTCGCCTTAGGGTAAGGGGCAGTTTGCACTGGCAGGGCACAGGGTACTGCGCAACTAGTTTTCACCAATCATAGCGGCCGGCTCTGTTCCACCTGGGTACGCTGTCCTCTTGCGGGGTTTTGTTTTTCTTTTTGATCGTCTACCTGGTGGGGGGTCTGCCTTTGATTCTTTCCCCCTTTGTGTCAAGTTCTCTAACTTCTTTCAGTGGTTTCCCCTGCTAGGTGCCTGTGACTGTACACGTCCCGGGGGTTCAGCTTTTAGAATGTTGTTTGGTAGCCATGGGCGCCGGTTAGCAGTACCCTGCCTGGGATTACCTGAGCGTGAGTTCTCTTATAGTAAACGCTCGGGACACTGGGAAACCCCCTAGGGGGAGTGTGGGCTCGATTGGTGCGGCCCCGGTGTCCCCCCCTCGCTTTGTGCGAGTTCGAGGGTTGCTCTGTCCCCTTGTCTCAGGGTGACTCACGGTTTTGCCTCCGTCTGCAGCCTGTGGGGTCGGTGACACCTTCAGCCCGGGTTCCTGCAAGTTTTGTTGCTTGTTTGTTGCTCGGTTACCCAGTCTTATGCTGACTATGTGGGTGCAGGCTGCATGGGCGTTGCACTTTAGGTTTCAGTGGCAATGCGCTAGTTGTTTGCTCCCCGGAAGCCCCGAGGCTGCCCCGTTTTTGTTGGTGGTCTTGTCGGGTCCCCCCCCCCCTCCTTACATCCGGGTCGTTACAGTGTGTGTGTTCAGGGTCGGGGCAGGGCTAACATGGTTTTGAGACTTGGTTGGTCTCGGGGACTTCCCCTTCTGGGGTAGCGACGGGGGCATTCGAGCCTGTTTCCTCCAGCCATGTTGTAAGAGTCTGCCAGTGGGCTCCCTTCCTTAGTGTTTTTCATGGCTGCCCCGGTTTTCTTCAGGCTGGGGCTTTGGGGGGACAGCTTGGCCCCGGGGCCTGCCGGGTGGGTTCCCGGGGCTGGGATGGGGCTGACGTGGGGGAGTCTCAGGCCCCGTTGGTCCCCACCGGGGTTTTTCTACCCCTCTGGGTGGGGCTTGTGGTTTTGTGGAGTGGGGTATTTCCTTTCCCCCCCCCCCCTCTCCACACGAGAGTTTGGGCATCGGCCCCAACCTGGGCTCGGTTCCTTGTCTATTATGCCCGTTGCTGCCGTCCTGTCGGTGGGTGCTTTTCTACGTTCTTCGTCCCTTTTTCCCAGGATGGGGCTTCTCCGTCATGTCCCCCCTCATCTTGGGGTTCTGCATGACTTTTGGTCTCGGGTACGACTGGGTTTTTCTGTGCCTTCATCCTTTGTAATTACCTAAGTGTAGTTACAGGATGAGAGCTACGCTCGTGGTGTCCCGTCTTCCCAGCACTCTTTGCCATATAACGCTTTGAAACTACTGACGGTCTTGGCCTCCACCACCACCTCTCCTAACTTGTTCCAACCGTCTACAACTCTGCGAAAGTGAATTTTCTTATATTTCTTCGGCATCTGTGTTTACCTAGTTTATATCTATGACCTCTTGTTCTTAAAGTTCCAGGTGTCAGGAAATCTTCCCTATCGATTTTATCAATTCCTGTTACTATTTTGTATGTAGTGATCATATCGCCTCTTTTTCTTCTGTCTCCTAGTTTTGGCATATTTAATGCCTCTAACCTCTCCTCATAGCTCTTGCCCTTCAGTTCTGGGAGCCACTTAGTAGCATGTCTTTGCACCTTTTCCAGTTTGTTGATGTGCTTCTTAAGATATGGGCACCACACAACCGCTGCACATTCTAGCTTTGGCCTAACAAAAGTCGTGAACAATTTCTTTAGTATATCACCATCCATGTATTTAAAAGCAATTCTGAAGTTAAAAAACGTGGCATAGGCTCCTCGCACAATATTCTTTATGTGGTCCTCAGGTGATAGTTTTCTATCTAGAACCACCCCTAGATCTTTCTTTATCAGAATTCTTTAAAGATTTCTCACATAATATATAGGTTGTGTGGGGTCTATGTTCTCCTATTCCACATTCCATAACATGGCATTTATTAACATTAAATTCCATTTGCCAAGTGGTGCTCCATATACTTATTTTGTCCAGGTCATCTTGAAGGGCATGACAATCATCTAAGTTTCTTATCCTTCCTATTATCTTAGCATCATCAGCAAATATGTTCATATAATTCTGTATACCATCTGGTAGATCATTTATGTAGACAATAAACATCACTGGTGCAAGAACTGAACCCTGTGGTACTCCACTTGTGACATTTCTCCAGTCCGATACATTGCCTCTGATCACTGCCCTCATTTTTCTATCAGAAAATTTTTCATCCATGTTAGAAGCTTACCTGTCACCCCTCCAATATTTTCCAGTTTCCAGAACAACCTCTTATATGGAACTCTGTCAAAAGCCTTTTTTAGGTCCAGATAGATGCAGTCAACCCAACCATCTCTTTCCTGTAATATCTCTGTAGCTCGATCATAGAAACTGAGTAAATTCGATACACAGGATCTTCCAGATCGAAAACCATACTGTCTGTCTGATATTATATAATTTCTCTCCAGGTGTTCTACCAATTTAGTTTTAATTATTTTTTCCAATATTTTGACTATTACACTTGTCAATGATACCGGTCTATAATTAAAGGGGTCTTCCCTGCTTCCACTTTTGTAGATTGGAACTATGTTAGCCTTTTTCCACACATCAACTCCAACTCCTGTAGACAGGGATGCCTGAAAAAGTGTGGTGACGAAAAAGTGTGGCGATGTTTTGCTGCGGTTTTTATACTGCGGCTGCATGTGGGGGTATGGTTGTGGCGTTTTGTTCGGCCCTTCCGTGCTCCTTCTGGCGCCTTCCTTGGTTGGGGTTTTTGTTCCCTTGAGTTTCTGGGGCCATCCTTCCTTGCAGGGCCTGGCTTTTCCGTGTTCCTTGGATTCTCTGACCTACCCTCGTTGTCCTTGCCTAGTTGTGCTGGCCGAGGATGAGCTTGGGCTCTTCGTCTCGCCCCTTGCCTATCATTCGCTTTCTGTTACTCTTCCGGAACCTATTGGGCTCTTTTTTTGCACTGGACGCTAGGTGGGGGGTTGGCCTCCGCCACTTCCCTTCCTTATTCATTCCTCTCGTCTTCCTGCTTCGCTCTTGTCCCTGGCCGCTGGTGCTGGGGCATTTTTGCTCATCTTTTTATCTTTTCCTCCTTCACACTGTTGTGTGTTTTGTTTGTGCCTTTTGGCCTTTCTGTTGCCAGGTTTGATTTTCTGTTTTCCTGGCTTACCCTGCCTGTTTTTTGTTTTTTTTCTGGGTCTTGCGATGTCCCTTCTCTGGTGTCTCACATCGGACCTGTGGTTTCCGATCCCCTGGCGAGCTTGCTCGTGTTGGGGAGTTTTCTGTTCAGCAGACGTTCCATCTCTCTCTTGCCGGCGTGGGCTTCCGGCTCTGCTTCCTTGGTTGTTGCACCCAAGATCTTCCTGCGGCTCCGCCTCTTCCTAGGCTCAGATGACCCTTGGCCGTGCTGATTCCGTTCTGCCTTGGGATCTCGCATCCGTTGGTGGTCAGGTGGCTTCGTTGTTGGGGTCCCACCTGTGTGCTTCTTGGCGGCAGTATGAGGTATTTTGGCGGTCCTTTTCCTTCTGTCCCTTCTTCAGTGGCTGTGTTTGTTGGAGTC
Organism: Procambarus clarkii; assembly: GCF_040958095.1. Taxonomy (NCBI): domain Eukaryota; kingdom Metazoa; phylum Arthropoda; class Malacostraca; order Decapoda; family Cambaridae; genus Procambarus; species Procambarus clarkii. The sequence goes on along the minus strand of NC_091233.1, from coordinate 47,137 downwards.
GGCTTTGCTTTTCTGCTGGGGGTTAGGGACCGTCGACTTGCTGCATACTGTCACCTCGTTTTATGCAGTGTTGGCGAAGCCGCTTCGGCTTGCTTTCAGACTTTCATCTACGCCGTTCGTAAGCTGTCTCGTGCTTGTTTCACCTCCGGCCTGTTCTTGCGCCGCTTGAGCCGTCCTGGTCATTGGACAGTGCTCTTTTCTTTCTTCTCGTTTTCTTGTGGCCCCTTCGGTTCCGGTTTGTTTTTCGATGGCTCTTTCCGGTTGGCATTGGCCTCTGGGGGTCAGGTGAACTTCATGCTCTCCTCCTGTGCAGAGCTTTTCTGCTCCTTCGGTTATGGTGATCGATTTGGTCATCTGCTGCCTTCTTTCTGGCGAAGGATGAGACTGCTGCTTTCCGGAGGGGTCCCTGGGTTGTTGATGCTTGGTTGGTTGGGCCGGGGGTGCATTCGTTTTTATCCCGTTGCAGCTCTCTGCTGTGGTTGGCTCGCCCTGCCTTCTGGGTCCATGGACGCGGTTTGGGTTGTTCCGGTTCCCTTCTTCCCTGTTAGAGGATGCCGGTCTCCCTGGTCGTCTGCGGGGGTTCTTCAGGCTCTCCAGCCTGCTGTCTATCTCCATGCCCGTAAAGTCTGCAAGTTCACGGCTCTTGCCGCCGTCTTTGGTACTGTGTCCTGAGCGGACGTTCGGGCACGGGGAATTTGGCGGTCGAACAGGATCCTTGGCTATTCGTTACCTTGTACACGTTCCTGGGCCCAGTCGGGCCCGTGTTGCTTTGGGTCGGCGGATGCAGCCTGTTGTCACAACTTCGGGTTGAGTAGTGTGCGGCGACCGCCTCCCGGGTCAGTCCGTGTTCTTTTCCTCTGTGGGTAGTTAGCTCCGGGGAGCCGTAGGGGCTCCCCCTAGAAAACCAGCGTTGAATGTAATGAAACTCCATTTTCTGGGTGAGTCCCGGAGGCTCCCTGGCATCCCTCCCTCCCGGCCGGCGTTTTTTTTTTTCGCGCGTTTTTGACATCCAGCCTCAGAACTGGGGTGTGGATCGCCGGCGCGGTAGGTCTGGGGTTTCGCCTTCCCCTTTCCAGGGAGGGGGGCTGCGCAGACGAATGACGTCATACTAGTTTGCTCGTTTTTTGTTTGGAGAGTTCTATCCACTCGTTCGGCTTTGGTTGCAATTTTCACCAGAATAGGGGTTTGTTTTGGAATGCTTACCTTTCTGGATGCTTGACCCGGTCGATGGCAGACATAGAATGCTTGCTACCACACGGGGGTTTCTATAGGCCATTGCTCCCCTTGCCTCTCTGAGGGGGCCAGGTTCTGGCCGTGGTCCCCGGTAGGCCCTAGAACTCCATACACATGACTGATGCCAAAGTCTGACATTAGCATATCAGCCGGTAAAGCTCCAGGGAGCCGACGGGGCTCCCCCCAGAAAATGGCGTTTCATTACATTCAACGCTGGTTTTATGGGCTCAGTAAAATTATATATGATGAATTCTGGGAAAGTATTACAGTAGTGGGATTTGCAATACTGTACATAATTTCTATATTTTTTTCAGGGTAATGTAAGAGTTTTTATACGTGTTCGCCCTTTACTTGAAGGCGAAAGAAAACATTGTAATAATGATTGTGATGGCCACTTGCAGTTCATCGATGAGAACACTTTGCAGGTTGTAAAGAATAGTGGGGGTGAGTTTCACCTTCTCGTGTTGGGTTGATGTAGTTTGGAAGAAGGGCGTCAATGTCATCCAAAAATGATAGTATGTGCGACAACTGCTGGTGGAACGTACAAATGTGAACTGTTGCAGCCCTAAAAAGTTAATTATTCTGTAGATTGTAGAAGAAAAAAGTTGGGAGATATAGAGGAGGAAGGAGCTAACATTGGTTGAAAACCAAAACTTCATTTTTAAAAATGGAAAAAAGTTATACCTTTTAAAATTAAATTCATCCTACAATATTAGGACACATTGGAAGTGTCTCGTACCTCTAATGTGTGTGATTACACATGTCGTAGCTCAGTCGATTAACCCTTAAATGGCGCATAGCTATATACCATTTGACACCCACAGGCGCATACCAAAAAAAAAAAAAAAAATTATTTTTTCTTCCTAACCTGTTAATTTGTGTTCACTGATCACGAGAAAAATAATAAAAAAATCGTAAGTGGCATATATTGCCCACTATAGGGCGGGGAATTCTGGCAAAAATCAGGCGCTGACTGAGCGTGCGTCCCAGGCGGTCTGTTGATCGCCAGCTGTCAGGCCAGAGTTTCCACAAAGAGATAATTACCTAATTATTTCAATGACTGATTGATTTTTCGTAGTTTTTTTGCTGTAATATTATTCAATAGTGTGTAGTGTGATATATTTATATAATAAAATGAGTGAATCATCGCTGTACTCAAAAATATGGTGTGCGTATTGTTGATTCAATTATGTTCATCAAACAGTGAACAAATACTTTGTCGGTTATTACACTATATACACAGGTTATATATAAGTATCTGGATGTTTTGTTCACCATGACAAACCACTAAGTTGGTATGCTGAGTGGCAGTGGCAGTGGCAGGCAGTGACTGGCTGCCACTCCCTCACCTCACCTGCCTTGCCACCATTCTCCACCCACCATACTGTTTTTGCTTCTATATACAGACGTTATATATAAGTATTTACATGTTTTGTTCACCATAACTGTACATCTAAGCTTGTATGGTGAGTAAAGGCAGAGAGACGTAGCTACTCACACAGTCAGCTGGTGGCGGCCGCCCTCAAGGCCAGACGCACTAATATTTCTCCTACAACAATACTGTTTGTGGTGTTATTACGCTATATACACACATTATATATAAATATCTACCTGTTTTATTCACCATACTTGTACAAGTAAACTGGTATGGTGCCCAAAGACCATCGTGGTCATCAGTAAACAACACAAGTCCTGCAGACGACGCCACCTCCCTCACCAAAATGGCAGCTCCCAACCTCCTCCCTCTTTGCTGTTATCTCACACTATACACACGTTATATATAAGTATCTACATTTGTGTTCACCATAGCGAACCACTAAGCTGGTATGGTGAGTGCAGTCAATAAAAGGTGGCCACACACAGTCAGAAGACATCGCCACCACCGTCCCTCCCACAGCATTACTCTCCCTCCATGGCGCACAGCGCCAAATATCACCACAATCCTGCTATTATCAGAACCCTGGTCAGTTTTATCACAGTCAGGGGTCTTCTGTAATAATATCATCGCTACATAATAGCATTAACAAGTATATTATGGCATTTATAGGCGATGCTGTGGTCACAAGCTGAACAGCAGTGCTGCGAGCTCATGCTGCGTGCGTCAGGCTTGGTAGCTCACTCAATACTGAGGCCCCTACACCCTGGAGTTTGGCCCACGATTTTTTAAAAATGGCGTCTGTTTACAAGAGCCCTGATGAAGGTGTGGTGAACCCCGTGTATCCGCGGGCCGTTTAAATCTTGCGTAGTACTCCAAAGCATCATATGATGCAATGCGCAATTTACTGCAAGTCGGTCAAAGCATCATATGATGCGATGCGCAATTGAAGGGTTAAGGAAGTGGTTGGGATGATCTCGGATGTAGATTCAAATCCTTGTCATGGCTCTTGTTGATGTGTTCATGTGTAGGATTATTGTTCAATTATTCTGGATTCAATATTATGACATTTTAAATAGCATTTGTTTTCCGAGATTCTTTATTGCCTTGTGATCAAATAATATTTATTTTATTTTTTCTAGATCCCAGTGGAAAACAAGAAAGTTGTCGGTGGAATAAAGAAAAAAAAGAAACATTCCAGTACAAGTTTGACCGGATTTTTCCACCGAAGTGCACACAGAATGAAGTGTATGAAGAGGTTGCACTTTTAATCCGGTCCGCACTCGATGGTTTCAACGTAAGCCTTTTGGCTTATGGACAAACCAAAGCTGGAAAAACTTTCACAATGGAAGGTATATCCGGAAATGTAAACCTTCAAGGGATCATCCCAAGAACAATAAATGAACTTTTCAACTTGATAAATGAATTGCAGAAAAAGGTATGTATGAGTTTTGCTTTGAATATGTACAGTAATTATTTTTTTACAGAAATGTATATACTGGGTATATATAAAATGTTCCTATTAGGGTCCCCCACACATTTAGTTGGTTAATGCTTGTTGCAATATGAAGATTTACATGATGGATTTTAAGTAAATTTTGGGCATTTCAAGTAATTCGAGCATCTACAGTATTGATATACTATATTGATAAATTTATTTTAATGCATTTCACCTTAATATAGTTATTATTAACAATTACAATTGATTTTTATTTGTATATATCTTTATGTACATGTCCCTATTACCAGGAAATATTCTGTATTGTTTGGAAAAGGAGGTAATACTAAGAGTGATAAAATGCTTGAAGTGGTAAAATACCAAGAGGTTTGATTACCTACAGTCCTCCTGGGTTACGCGAAGTCTTGTTCTCCTTTTGGGTACTATGGTGTCCTATGTATGACATGCACCTTATGAATGTTTTGTCTGTTTTCTGGGGAGAGCCCTTTCGGCTCCCCGGAGCTTACTAGGGTGATATGCTAATGTCAGACTTTGGACTTGATGTCAGACATCAGTCATGTGTATGGAATTCTGTGAGCCTACCGGGGACAACGAGCCAGTACCTGGGCCCCCTCAAAAGCATGGGGAGCAATGGCCTATAGAAACCCCCGTGTGGTTGAAAGCATTCTATGTCTGCCATCGACCGGGTCAGGTTCCCGGAAAGGTAAGCATCCCAAAATGAACCCCCTATTCTGGTGAAATTATTCCTACTAAAAGCTGAACAAGTGGATAGAACTCCTCTAAAAGAAACGCGCAAACGATCAGGATGTCACACGTTGCCACGTCGCTGTCTGCGCAGCTCCCCCTTCCCAGGAGGGGGAAGGGGGAGCCCCAGACCCCTCACGCCGGCTATCCACTCATCAGTTCTAAGGCTGATGCTAGAGGCTGAGGTTGTGTGCTCTGGCTCCGGTGGTTGTTTCAGCACTGTACCTAGAATGCTCCCAACCACAGGGGGGTTTCTATAGGCCATTGCTCCTCATGCTTCTCTGAGCGGGCGAGGTTCTTGCTCGTGGTCCCCAGTAGGCAAGAACTCCAAGCACATTGATGCCAGAAAGTTGTGCATATCCCATTCAACCTGAATAGCTTCGGGGAGCCTCCGGGACTCACCCAGAAAATGGCATTTTATTACATTCAATGCTGGTCTTTTGCAAAAGAAAACTGTGTACACACTTCATAAAATTCTTTTCCATCTGCACCATAGCTCCCAGCCCAACCGACCTTCATTTGTCTCGTGTATAAAATTTCATAGTTATAGAATGTTAAAAAATTTTCAGCTTCAGGATGTTCGTAGCATTTACTATCAGAACTACGCCTCCTTAAGAATTTAGCTGTGTGCATTAAATACTGTGTTTATTTAGTGCAACACCGATTTTTCTAGTTTTGTCTTGTCAGCAAGTAGTATGGTATACTGGAAATATGGGTAATTGAAGAGTGAGTTAGGGCTGGCAGTGAAGGGCTTTCAGGCATCCCTTTTACACCAACATTTGTAAACGTGTAACTTTCAAGATTTTCTGTATTTATTCTTATGTAAATAAACCTGCTATATCATGTTAGTGATGCCTTGGTTTTCGAATTTAATCCGTTCTCAGAAACTGTTTGTAAACCGAAAATTCATAAACTGAAATGGATTTTCTCATAAGAAATAATATAAATTGGAGCTCGTAACTTTTGAAGTTGAGAAATTGAGCTCGTAATTTAAAAAAATACAAAAGAGGGACGTTTGTATCCCGACGTTCCACTGCATTTACAATTTTATTACATAGTTACGTTTTTGTCTAGGATATTTATCTCCCACTCTCTTACTGTTCCTCACTTATTGACTGTATTCAAAGCCTACCCACCTCAGCTTATATGGTGGGAGTAAAGCTTGGTTAAGTTTGAGCATACCCACATGTATATATGCATGATCTGATGAAACATCACTTCCTTCTGCTTGAAAAGCACAGTCCTGGTCGGACCTCTTAGCCCATGGTTTTGGGAAATCAAATTAGACCTTTAGGGACAGATATCTGGCTTTGGACTTCTCTGGTTTGTTTCTCTCTCAATGACCCAAAATCTTTTAATGCTATACTCTGTACTGTGTTACAAGAAGCTTGTGCTATTGATGGTGGGTTCACTTTCCCTTGCTACTGTCTCACTTCTCTAGATATGTGAACAGGTCTACCACTTTGAAAGATCCATGTTATGATGGGGTGGGAGTGAGGGGAGGGTAACAGTTTAAAAGTGATATAGGCCCTAGATGGACTGTAGCTTTTGTGGTTTTCTTATGCCGTATATTGCCACATTGGACCATGGGAGCGTTGAGTAGCACTTAAATTGTTCATCCTTTTTCAGTTACTTGTGGTAGTTTTAAATTTGTATAGACTTATTATTATAACTTGTCACTTTATAAATACTTCATAATGTTGTTGTTGCCAAATTGACTAGCAAGGAAGACAGGAGTAGTTTCTTGATCACTGCCATGTGATCAAACCACCATTTAGTGCTTTCAACTATGCCATGTTTTATAATGCTTAATATTCTTTTTCTCTACATAGGGCTGGATTTGTTCAATAGAAACCAGCTTCTTTGAAATCCACAACGAAAGAGTTAGACCTGCTGAATGAAAGAACTAAAAGTGAAGAACTAAGTGAGGTTTCTATTAACAACTTAAAAGTAAGTAAATTGCCAAGTACTGTATCCTCAATTGGCATTCTTTCAAGTTTTTGGTCATTCATTTATTCATCATCATTACCCCATTTTTTCTATTTCATGGAGTTCAAGGAATCAGCCCATAGAAACAATTAGTAATACCTGTATAAGAAAAGGTTTTTTATTTTAAAGAAAAATAGCACTTCACATTAGTTCCATTTACATTATATACCATCACGGGTAAACAAGCTCCACACACATGCTTATGGATTTCAGTTTATTATATTATTTATTTTTCTCACAGTACCATACACAAACCATAAACAGTATCTCCAGATAAATTTAAAATACCAGAATACATGATAACATACCCTGCTACCATTATTTTATCAAGCCATAGTGTGATGAGCAGATACATCATGTCTTTTGTAAAGCTATTTATAAAAATAAAAGGCATGCCCCCATGATGTATTAAGACTTCACAGTGAGGCCCCTGTGCATGTTCCTGAGCGTGTGAGCCATGCAAAAAATGTTTACAATTTGTTTCATTATATGTAACTATAAATTTGGTATCAAAATGTTTACAAAGGAATTGTCTAAGAGAACAGAAGCACAAATATGTGTATTTACAATAAATTATTTGTGACAACAATGGATATACAAATATTTATGGATAGCAATCGGTTGATATGTTTTAGCGTCCACATAATGTTTAGTTGGAGTAGGGACGAAGCATTTTAGCACCATTTGAACACAATACTGAGAGGTTTGTTCAACCCACTTCCCAACTCTCAATATTGTATTTGCATTAGTGTACTGATTTACAGACATTTGATCCATGTCACTAGACTAGTGAAGTCTGGCATAGCAAACCCAGACCTGTTCCACAATCCAGCTCCTTTCCTGTAATTTAACTTATTTGCTCTTTGTGTATGTTTACTATTTCTTTACCTTGTTACATTGTAATTAACTTTCTATTACAGTATCACTGTTTATGGGGATCTCTTTTTGATATACTTTTGTCAATACTTATCAGGTTGTGACAGCAACTAACAAAAACGAACTCCTTAAACTTGTTCAATCGGCCCTGAACAAGAGAGCGGTGTCTCACACAAAAAGCAATTCCTCCTCGTCAAGATCGCATTCAATACTAGTCATAAATATTGTGGGCTCTCACACAATAACAAATGAATGCTGCAAAGGTAAGACTGCTCTGTGCTCTGTTAATGTGGTTATTAGGTACTATCTTCCTATTATGGAAGCATATGTTATTTATGGATTATTATTTTTACTTTTGTTTTGCACAATGAGGGTTTTTCCGCCTTTGTTTACCTTGGGGTAAGGGGTAATTATTGCACTGGTGAGGCGCGGGGTACTGCATAGCTAGTTTTCACCTTTAACAGTGGCCGGCTCTGTTCTTTTCAGGTGCGTCTTCTTGCGTGGTTTTTCTTTTTCTATTTGTTTTTGCCTGGTGTGGAGGGTCTGCCTTGTATTCCCTTCCCCTTATATTAGGGTCATTTTGTGGTGGCACCCCCTGCTTCGCCCTTGTAAGTAGACACGTCTTGTGAGTTCAGTTTTTAGCAGTTTGCTTGGTAGTTTGTGGCGCCGGTTAGCAGTGCCCAGCCTGGGATAACCCTTAGCAGACCCAGTCTAAGGGCCCTGGGAAACTCCGCAGGGGCATTCGGGTCCAATGGAGGACACCCCTGCGTCCTCTCTCGCGCTGTGCGAGTTTGAGGGTTGTTCTGTCCCCTTGTCTCAGGGCAGCACTCATTTTTTTGGCCTTCGTAATGCTGCCTGTTTGGTCGGTGACACATTCAACCCTGAGTCCTGCGAGCTTTGTTGCTTGTGACTCAATTCACCCAGACTGAGGATGTTTTTTCTTCGGATGCAGGCAGCATGCACATTACAGGATTGATTTAGGTTGTTGCAACGCGCTCGGATTGTCGCTTCCCCAGACGCTCCGAGGCTGCTCCGCTTTGTTTTAAGGACTCGGATTTGGGGTGTTGGTCGCTTCGGCCTTGGTTTCGTCTGCGCCCTCTCGTTCTTCTCCCTCAATGATTTCATTTGTTTCCCCCCCCCCTGCTTCTGACCCCAAAGCATCTGAAGGTTTGGGGTTTAGAGGTTTCTGAAACTCGGGCTATTTTGGGGATTGCCCCATCCAAGGTGGCTACGGGGGCATTTGAGTCGGTTCCTCCTGCCCTTGCTCCGGGGTCTGACCAGTGGGGCCCCTTCTCTTCCGGAGCTGTGGAGGACGACTCGGCCCTGGGGACTGATGTGGGGTTTCCCGGGGTTGGGGAGGAGCTGACTTGGGGGCTTTAGGCTCAGTTGGACCCCGCCTGGATTTTCAGGCTTTCTGAGCGGGGCAAGGAGTGGGGTTTTCTTTTCCCCCCTCTGCGTACAATTTGGACTTGGGTTTGGCTCCTTCCCGGGTTTGGTTTCGTGTCTTTGTGGACCCCTTCAGTTCTGTCTTTCCAGAGATTTTCGGCTTCCCGCATCTCGTCTCCTGAGGTGCGGTCGGCCGTTGCGGCTTACCTCCTGTGTGACCCGGAATATGCCTCCATAATGGATCCTGCTTCGTTCAGGTTTGGATCTTCTTATCCTTACTGGGTGCGTTATGAGGTTCCGGGGTCGTCCTAGCTTGCAGACTGCCCCCTGTTCTCTTTGGGTGCTTGGGACTCCTTCTGTCGGACCCACACGTTTGAGTGGCGTGAGGCATTGGTGGTGATCCAGGTTAACCAGGGGGCAACTTTGAGCATCTTAATGAGTGCCTTTTTGCCCCTGCCCTTTTGCGGGATATTGGCATGGTACAGCTTCATGTGCAGGTTCCTTCCCTGTTGGCTGCTCTTGTGGCTGAGGACTATCGCACTCGTGGCTTCTTGGCTGCGGTCCTACGTTACTTTTCCCTCCGGGAGCTGTCTTCAGATTGGCTTGCAGAGGATGTAGAGGCGCTTGGGTCCGTTTCCAGGTCTAGCGCCTTGGTCTCGGCCGTTTGCACGTTGTCTGCACTGTTAAAACTGTTTGCGCCAATCCTACGGGAGGCACTGCTGCGTTTTTTCACTGCGCATTTCGCGTGTCGACAGGCAGTTCTCGCTTCCTCCTTGGAATCTGCTTGGGTCCTGGTTCTTTTGTCTTCCCCGTTTTGTCCTTTGTTTTTTGCGGGGTCTGCGGTTGAGCGTTATATTCAGGCGGCTTCCTCCACTTGCCGCCCTGTGTCTGAATTGTGGGTTCTCCAAGGGTTCCCGGGAGTGGGGGGTTCCTTCCCGGAGGGGTCGTACCAGGGCTCGCGGTTCCATTCTTCGGTGTCAGCCACAAGTGTCAGGTTCAGAGCCGGTGGCGCCTGTGGTCCCGGCTGCACCTGGTCCTGGTTGATACCTGGTTGATGGGGTTCTGGGAGTTCTTCTACTCCCCAAGCTCGGCCCGAGGCCAGGCTTGACTTGTGAGAGTTTGGTCCACTAGGCTGTTGCTCGGAGCGGCCCGCAGGCCCACATACCCACCACAGCCCGGTTGGTCCGGCACTCCTTGGAGGAATAAATCTAGTTTCCTCTTGAAGATGTCCACGGTTGTTCCGGCAATATTTCTTATGCTTGCTGGGAGGACGTTGAACAACCGCGGACCTCTGATGTTTATACAGTGTTCTCTGATTGTGCCTATGGCACCTCTGCTCTTCACTGGTTCTATTCTACATTTTCTACCATATCGTTCACCTCCAGTACGTTGTTATTTTTCTGTGTAGATTTGGTACTTGGCCCTCCAGTATCTTCCAGGTGTATATTATTTGATATCTCTCTCGTCTTCTTTCTAGTGAGTACATTTGGAGGGCTTTGAGACGATCCCAATAATTTAGGTGCTTTATTGCGTCTATGCGTGCCGTATATGTTCTCTGTATTCCCTCTATTTCAGCAATCTCTCCTGCTCTGAAGGGGGGAGTGAGTACTGAGCAGTACTCAAGACGGGACAACACAAGTGCCTTGAAGAGTACAACCATTGTGATGGGATCCCTGGATTTGAAAGTTCTCGTAATCCATCCTATCATTTTTCTGGCTGTCGCAATATTTGCTTGGTTATGCTCCTTAAACGTTAGGTCGTCAGACATTATTATTCCCAAATCCTTTACATGCTGTTTTCCTACTATGGGTAAATTTGATTGTGTTTTGTACTCTGTATTATGTTTAAGGTCCTCTTTTTACCGTACCTGAGTACCTGGAATTTATCACTGTTAAACATCATGTTATTTTCTGGTGCCCAGTCGAAAACTTTATTAATATCAGCTTGACGTTTTTCAATGTCTTCAGCCGAGGTAATTTTCATACTGATTTTTGTCATCTGCAAAGGATGATACGAAGCTGTGACTTGTATTTTTGTCTATATCTGATATGAGAATAAGGAAAAGCAGCGGTGCAAGGACTGTACCCTGAGGTACAGAGCTTGTAACTGCACTTGGACTAGATTTTATATGGTTGACCGTTACTCGCCGAGTCCTCTTTGACAGAAAACCGAGTATCCAGCGTCCTACTTTACCGGTTATTCCCATTGACTTCATTTTGTGTGCTATCACGCCATGGTCACATTTATCGAAAGCCTTTGCGAAGTCCGTGTATATCACATCAGCATTCTGTTTTTCTTCTAATGCCTCAGTGACTTTGTCGTAGTGCTCAAGTAGCTGTGAGAGGCACGATCTTTTCGCTCGAAATCCATGTTGGCCTGGGTTGTGAAGGTCATTGGTCTCCATGAAATTGGTGACCTGACTCCTAATCACTCTCTCAAATACTTTTATGATGTGCGATGTTAGTGCAACTGGTCTATAATTCTTTGCCAATGCTTTGCTCCCTCCCTTGTGTAGAGGGGCTATGTCTGCTACTTTAAGTGCATCTGGTATCTCCCCCGTGTCCAAGCTCTTCCTCCACACTATACCTGTGTGGTAGAGCCTGTGCTACCGGCACTTTGCATTTCTTTATAAATATTGAATTCCATGAGTCTGGACCTGGGGCCGAGTGCATGGGCATGTTTTCAATTTCTCTTTCAAAATTTAGTGCGCTCGTGTTTATATCAGTTATATTTACAGGGGATTTGACTATCCCGCATAAAGAAATTGTCTGGATCTTCCACCTTCATGTTGTTTATTGGGGTGCTAAACATGTCCTCATACTGCTTTTTTAGGATTTCACTAATTTCTTTGTCATCCTCCGTGTATGAACCTTCACTTGTACGAATAGGTCCAATACTGGCAGTGGTTTTTGCTTTTGATTTCGCATATGAGAAGAAATATTTTGGATATTTCTTTTTTTCCTGAATTGCTTTCTGTTCTAACTGCCTTTCTTCAGTTTCATATGAGTGTTTCAATTTCCGCTCGATTTCTTCAATCTCCCTATTTAAATTATTCCTTCTTTGACGGGAAATTCGTGTCTGCATAAGCAGTTCCGTTATTTTTTTCCTGCGTTTATAGTGTCGTCTGCGTTCTCTTTCTGGCTTTCCTCAAAGGAACATGTTTCAGACAGACTTGATACGCTTCTGAAGTCAGTTTTTCTATTCCTTCTGTAGGACTTGTATTACTTAGAACAGTTCCCCATGGTAAGTTCCCTGTTTATTATCTCCCAGTCTATCCTTTTATTATTAAAATTGAATTTACTGAATAGCCCCTCTCGCTTTATCAACGTTTTAGGTCTATTCTGAGTATTGATGGTCGTTTACACTTCAATGAGCTTGTGATCTGAGTATGTGGTATCTGATATCGTAATGTCTCTGATAATGTCTTCATTGTTCGTAAGACCAGATCTAGAATATTTTCATTTCTCGTTGGCTCCGATATTTGCTGATTGAGTGAAAATTTGTCACAGAATCTAAGTAGTTCTCTAATCTGTGGTTGGTTAGGTCCTGATAGATTTCCTGGTATAATATTATTGTTTGCTATTTTCCACCTGAGACTAGGCAAGTTGAAATCACCTAGGAAGATAATATCAGGTATCGGGTTCTCCAAATTATCAAGGCTATTCTCTATTTTGCTTATCTGTTCTGTGAATTCCTCAGCCGTTGCATCTGGCGGTTTGTATATTAGAATAATCACTAAATTTATTTTCTCTATTTTTAATCCCAGTACCTCTACCACCTCATTTGTAACGTTTAGGAGCTCCGAGCATACAAGGTCTTCCCTAATATACAGACCCACTCCTCCATGTGACCTAATTTTCCTATCACTAGTGTATAGGTTATATCCTGGAATCCAGATCTCACTGTCCAACAATTTCCCTTCATGGGTTTCTGTGAAAGCTCCAAATACTGCATTTGACTCCGTGAGGAGGCCATTTATGAACTGTACTTTGTTGTTTTCAGTCCTTGTATGTTGGCAAAGATGAATGAGGTTACTCTATTAGTGATAGTTTGAGCGGATACTTTTTCGGCAAGCCCATTATTCGTGGACATAATGAGTTTGTTCTGACCAGTACTGATTGTTGTAGGGCAGTTGTCTGTCGTAGTTGTAGTTCCCTTTCGGTGGGTAATTGTATCTGTAATTCTGGAATGCAAGTGGATCTGGAATGCAAGTGGATCTGGCATCCAGTTCCATACATTCTCCATGCTGCTCCTTTTGAGTTCTCTGCCGGTCTGGTATAAAAAAATTATAATTTCCTCCAAATTCATTATCCAGCTTGCCACTCTTTATGTAGCGTTCCGTGCCTTTCACGTGAAAGTGTGGGCAGCTGAGGTCATAGCATTTTCTGTCCTCAAGTGAGGTTTGGCACATGTCAGGATGGAAAAACCTACATATTGATCCAAATCGACACTCACCTTTCCTAAGCATATTTAAACATTTTTTGGGATGTTGGTAACTGCATTCTAATCCTTTCTTATTACCAGCATATCTATGTCTGCATATGCCTTTGCATAAAATTTGCATAAGTCTGTCCTTCTGTTCTTCTGGTCAGCGTGGTATTCGCTCTGTGCGCAAGTCGGGTTCTCGTAAGGGGCAGTGGCCCTTTTGCGGTTCGCCTCATTGACGGGGCGGGCGGTGGGGGGGAGGCTTGCCCGGTTCGCTAATGCCTGGTTTCACGATTTGTGGGCTTTTCGGGTCGTTTCTCGCGGCCTGCGGTGGCGTTGGGTGCCTCCTCCTCCTCTGGGAGGTTCAGGGCTGGCGGGGCATTTTTCCTCTCCTGCACTCTGTCGGGTCATCTTGGATTGGGTGCGCTTGGGTGTGGTCGAAATGACAACGTCTCTCGGGTGAAACAGGCGGGTCGTCCCTGCCTGTTTCCAGTCCCGAAACGGGACTGTGCATACCTGCGGTTCATTCTGGACTTTTCCCGTCTGAACCTTTGGGTTTCTTGCCCCTCGTTTCGGATGACCACACTGTCCCAGGTCTGGTTTCTGTTGGAGCCGGGCACTTGGACGGTGTCCCTGCACCTCAAGGATGCGTATTGGCACGTCCCTATTCATCTGGGGTTCAGGGACTGGCTCGGTTTTGTTGTGGGGCGTCAGTGTTACTGCTTTCATTGTCTCCTGTTCGGGTTAAATCTGGCACCTCGCGTGTTCACACACCTTACCCTGGTCGTGGTGGCCCATCTGCATCTGATAGGTGTTCGGGTGTTGGCTTACCTCGAAGACTGGCTGGTTTGGGCTCCCAGTCGAGCCGCGTGCCTGCTCGCCAGTATCTTGGTGCTTTCCCAGCTCGCCGGGTTCGGGTTCCTGGTGAATTGGAGGAAGTCCTATCTGGTTTCCTTCCAGGTTCGATCCTGGCTGGGTCTTGTGTGGGACTCTCGGACCGCTTCCTTGTTTCTTCCTCCGGCATCTCTCCTTCGGCTGCGGTCCCCCGCATGTACTTGTTTCTGGGAGCTCCCGGGTCACCCGGCGGTTGCTCGAGGATCTGTGCAGGAGCCTGAACTTTGCAATGTTGGTCTACCCGCCGTGGTGGGTTTTTCTTCGTCGGCTGTTCTGGTTCCTTTTGGGGACGTCCCTTCCGCCTCTCTCGTGATCGCTGGGTTCGACCCCCGGGGGCCTGCGTCGCCAGCTTCCTCTAAGGGTTTTTCGGGGTTCGGTGCCTTGGCGCCTACCCAAGCCCTTGCTCAATCTGTTTACGGACACGTCGTCTCTTGGCTGAGGCTTTGTAAAAAGTGCTCACCAGGCCGGCGGGGTCCGTCCTTCCGTCGGGCCCACAGCACGGTATGGGAGTTTGCAACGGCGTGGTTTGCATTTTGGAGGGTTCAGGTTGCCCGTGGATCGCCGATCCGGCTCCATTCGGACTGCTCCCCTGTGGTTCATTGTCTGAACCGAGGGGATTCGATGCGGTCCTTGGCTCTTTGGGGGCTGGTCGCTTCGGGTGACTCGTCTGCTGAGTTCTCGGAGTTTGGCTCTCCTGGCAGTTCATGTCTGGGGTGTATCCAGCGTCCTGGCAGACGGCCTGTCCCATTTCATTCCCCTGTCCACATAATGGACGGTCGATGCTGACTCTTTCCGTTGGCTCTGACAGATGTTCATGCGCCCAGAGGTGGACCTCTTCGCGTCGGCGTGGTCGAGGCACTTTCCGGTATATGTGGCACCCTTCCTGGACTTCAAGACTGTTGGGATAGATAACCTTCGGCTGGACTGGTCGAGGTGAGGGTTTCTGTACCTCTTTTCCCCGGTTCATTTGTTGCTCCATGTCCTGGCTCGCTTGGAGACTTACAGGGGCGGGTAGTCCTCTTGGCCCTGTGGTGGCTTGCCCAGCCATGGTTTCAGGCACTGTTTGCACGGTGTCTGTGGGACATTTGGAGCTTGACTATTTATTTAATTATTAAAGTAATGAAATCAATTACGAAGGACCACCCGCTTTTATAGTAAAGAGGGAAACTAAAAATGTGATCATTAGAAATTCCTGGAAGAACCAGTGACTATGGATAAATATTAGGAAATATAATCACTTGAATAATTAATGGGGCTGTATAAATAATTTACTGGAATCAAAGTCTCAAACACCTACATTGGGGGGTTATTGCTAGAACTTCATATATGTCTAGGAACCAGTGTGGTTCGTACACCAGTTCATTGTGTAATAACCTAATCTTATGACCAATTAAAGAATCAATAGAAAATTTATCACCAATAAGAATATAGATCATCAACATCAGAAATTAATCATTATAATAAACACGTATTATCTCCAGTGTACAGCATTCTATAAATGATAACTAAAATACTGATAATTTGAATAATTAAAGAAATACGAAAAGTCTTAGCTTGAAGACGTTTTCAAAGACATCAGTTATGAATCATCCTCGGGATCTCCGGAATTCCTCGTAGAATGCTGGGAGATGAATAACACGTGTAAAGTAACAGCTCGTGGATGCCTCACACGCGAGCTGTAATTTAAGGGATATTACGTAGCAATGTACTAGGCTACTAAATATCTATATTCAAGAAAATGGAAATAAATAAATCTAGAATACAAACATGGGTTTTGTTTAAGTTGCTCGACGTAACGACAAGCTACCCTGCCATATACAATCTCTAATGATGCATCAAAAGGGAGTTATATATATACTTAGCTAAAAGGGTACTGAATAAGTTGAAGCTTGCCGAAACCGCGTCCCAGGCTCTAGTGTCACAATGGCGAACACGTGGTAGCTAGCTTGGCTTGGATGTCGACGCGCTTATTTGGCCGGTCACGACGGATCACGTAGAACAAATTAACTAGTTCTGGGATGAGTATCAGGTTAAATCTTGCCGACAACTTCACCGCAACGTGTCCTAGACTCTGACACCAAAACGAGTTGCTCAATTCCGCAACAAGTCTTCACACCACACACTGGCGACTTCTCCTCGAGCTGTCGTCCACCACAACAATGGCGTCTCCCCTTCCACCCCGCGTCCCGCATTCGCTACAGAAATTATTTATCACGAATAATACTACTTCGCGCAGTTGTGGCTAAAATGCTTTGATAAAGGACTGGGTTGTAATTCTAGGGAGCTAAATATTATTACTTTCTCGTCTTACGGTGGTAATCGAGAAATGGAGATGATTTTAGTTTTCTCCATGGCATTCACGCGTGACGGTAAATTCCTTACTTGATAACAATTATAGTGCCCCTGGGCTTGTTGTGCCCATTGTCTTCTAGTGCTTCTGGTCTTGAAGTTCCCCAGGTCTTGTATTTCCCCCTGGTCTTGTAGTGCCAGTGGTCTTGAAGTGCCCCAGGTCTTGTAGTGCCCTGGTCTTTTAGTGCCCCCTGGTCTGTTTGTGCCCCGGGTCTTGTGGTGCCCCTGGTCTTGTATTGCCCCGGGTCTTGTGGTACCCGAGTCTTGTAGTGCCCTGGACTTTTAGTACCTCGAGCCTTGTAGTGCCCCTGGTCTTGTAGTGCTCTGAGTCTTTTGGTGCCCGGGTGTTGTTGTGCGCCGGTAGTGCCTCTGGACTTATAGTGCCCCTTGTCATGTAGTGCTTCGGGTCTTGTAGTGACCCGAGTCTTGTATTTCCCCTGGTCTTGTAGTGCCCCATGTCATGTAGTGCTTTGGGTCTTGTATTGCCCCTAGTCTTGTAGTGACCATGGTCTTGTAGAGCCCTTGGTCTTGCTGTGCCCGCGGGCTTTCTAGTGCCTCTCGTCTTGTGGTTCCTGGGTTTTGTAGTGCCCTGGTTCTTGTAGTGCCCCAGGTCTTGTAGTGCCTCGGGATTTGTAATGCTCCAGGTCTTGTAGTGACACAGGTCTTGTGGTGCCCCGGGTCTTGTAGTGCCCATGGTCTTATAGTGCCCTGTGTCCTGCTGTTCCCCGTGACTTGTAGTAACCCTGGTCGTGTAGTACCACGGGTCTTGTGGTGCCATCGCGTTTTGTAGTGACCCTGGTCTTTTGTGCCCCCATGGTCTTGTAGTGCCAGTGGTTTGGAGTGCCCCAGGTCTTGTAGTGCCCTAGTCTTTTAGTGCCCCCTGGTCTTGTTGTGCCCCGGGTCTTGTGGTGCCACTGGTCTTCTATTGCCCCGGGTATTGTGGTGCCCTGTGGTCTTATAGTGCTCTGGGTCCTGTATTGCCCTTGGTCTTGTAGTGCCGCGGGTCTTTTGGTGCTCAGGGTCTTGTATTTCCTTGGTCTTGTAGTGCCCCGGGACTTGTAGTGCTCCTGGTCTTCAGTGCCCAAGTTCTTGTAGTGCTCCGAGTCTTGTGGTGCCCGCGGGTCTTGTAGTTCCAATGGTCTTGTAGTACCCTTCCTCTAGTAGAGCTTCTGGTCTTGTAGTGTCCCTGGTCCTGTAGTTCCCCTGGTCTTGTAATTCCCCTTGTATAGTAGAGCTTCTGGTCATGTAGTGCCCTGGTCTTGTAGTGCCCTTGGTTCTTTTAGTGCGCCGGATTTTGCAGTGCCCCGGGTATTGTAGGGCCACGGGTCTTGTAGTGCCCGTGATCTTGTAGTGCACCGTGTATTGTTGTGCACAGGGACTTGTAGTGCCGTGGGTCTTGTAGTTCCCCGGGTCTTGTAGTGCCGCTGGTCTATCAGTGCCTTGGGTTTTGTGGTGTCCCAAGTCATGTATTGCCCTGGGTTCATTAGTTCCCCTGGACTTGTCGGGCCATTGGTCTTTTAGTGCTCCGGATCTTGCAGTGCCCCGGGTCTTGTAGTCCCTTGGGTCTTGTAGTGCCCCCTGGTCTTGTAGTGCCCCGGGTCTTGTAGTGCCCCGGGTCTTGTAGTGCCCCGGGTCTTGTAGTGCCTCGGGACTTGTAGTTCCCCAGGTATTGTGTTGCCCCGAGACTTGTAGTGCTCCTGGCCCTGTAGTTCTCCGGGTATTGTGGTGCTCCCGGTCTTGTAGTGCCCCGGGTCTTGTAGTGCCCCGGGTCTTGTAGTGCCCCGAGTCTTGTTGTGCCCCTAGTCTTGTTGTGCCATGGGTCTCGTAGTTCCCAGGTCTTGTAGTGCCTCAGGTCTTGTATTTCCTTGGGTCTTGCAGTGCCCCTGGTCTTGTAGTGCCCCTGGTCTTGCAGTGCCCCTGGTCTTGTAGTGCCCTTTGTCTTGTAGTGCCTCAGGTCTTGAAGTGCTTTCAGATCTTGTAGTGCCCCGTATCATGTATTACCCCTGGTCATGTAGTGCCCCCTAGTCTTGTGGTGCCCCGGGTCTTGTAGTGCCCCTGGTCTTGTAGTGCCCCGGATCATGTATTGCCCCTGGTCATGTAGTGCCCCCTAGTCTTGTGGTGCCCCGGGTCTTGTAGTGCCCCTGGTCTTGTAGTGCCCCGGATCATGTATTGCCCCTGGTCATGTAGTGCCCCCTAGTCTTGTGATGCCCCGGGTCTTGTAGTGCCCTGGGTCTTGTAGTGCTGCAGGTCTTGCAGTGCCTCGTGTTTTGTAGTGCCCTTAGTGTTGTCGCTTCCTTGGTCTTGAAGTGCACCTGGTCTTGTCGTGTTCCGAGTCTTGTGGTGCCCCTGGTCGTGTAGTTCTCCTCGTCTTGTAGTGCTCCTCGTCTTGTAGTGCTCCTCGTCTTGTAGTGCTCCTCGTCTTGTAGTGCCCCTGGGCTTGTTGTGCCCATTATCTTCTAGTGCTACGGGTCTTGAAGTGCCCCGGGTCTTGTATTTCCAGCTGGTCTTGTAGTGCCAGTGGTCTTGTAATGCCCCGGGTCTTGTAGTGTCCTGGTTATTTAGTGCCCCATGGTCTAGTTGTGCCCCGGGTTTGGTGGTGCCACTGGTCTTGTATAGCCCCAGGTCTTGTGGTACCCGAGTCTTGTAGTGCCCTGGACTTTTAGTACCTCGAGCCTTGTAGTGCTCCTGGTCTTGTAGTGCCCTTAGTCTTGTAGTGCCCCTAGTCTTAAGTGCTCCAGGTCTTGTGGTGCACCGGGTCCTGTAGTGCGCAGGGTCTTGTAGTGATCCTGGTCTTATAGTGCCCCTGGTCATGTAATCCCCCTGGTCTTTAGTGCCACTGGTCGTGTAGTGTCCCGGGTCTTATAGTGCCCCGGGTCTTATAGTTCCCCTGGTCTTGTAGTGCCCCTGCTCTTGTTGTGCCCCTGGTCTTGTAGAGTCCTGGGTCTTGTAGTACCCTCGAGACTTGTAGAACCCATTGCCTTGTAATGCCCCTGGTCTTGTAGTGCCCCGTGTCTTGTAGTGCCCAGGTCTTGTAGTGCCCCGGGTATTTTGTTGCCCCGGGACTTGTAGTGCCCCTGGCCGTGTAGTTCTCCGGGTATTGTGGTGCTCCGAGTCTTGTTGGGCCCCTGGTTTTATAGTGCCATGGGTCTTTTAATGTCCCTAGTGTTGTAGTGCCCCCGGGTCTTGTAGTGTCCCGAGTCTTGTTGTACCCCTGGTCTTGTTGTGCCCCAATTCTCGTAGTTCCCCAGGTCTTTTAGTGCCCCGGGTCTTGTATTTCCTTGGGTCTTGCAGTGCCCCTGGTCTTGTAGTGCCCCTGGTCTTGTAGTGCCTCGGGTCTTAATGTGCTTCCAGATCTTGTAGTGCCGCGGATCATGTATTGCCCCGGGTCATGTAGTGCCCCCTGGTCTTGTGGTGCCCCGGGTCTTGTAGTGCCCTGGGTCTTGTAGTGCTCCAGGTCTCGTAGTGCCTCGTGTTTTGTAGTGCCCTTGGTGTTGTCGCGTCCTTGGACTTGAAGTGCCCCTGGTCGTGTCGTGTTCAGAGTCTTGGGTGCCCCGGGTCGTGTAGTGCGTCTTGTCTTGTAGTGCCCCTGGGCTTGTTGTGCCCATTGTCTTCTAGTGTTTCGGGTCGTGAAGTGCCCCGGGTCTTGTATTTCCAGCTGGTCTTGTAGTGCCAGTGGTCTTTTAGTGCCCCGGGTCTTGTAGTGCCCTGGTCGTTTAGTGCCCCATGGTCTTGTTGTGCCCCGGGTCTTGTGGTGCCACTGGTCTTGTATTGCCTCGGGACTTGTGGTACCCGAGTCTTGTAGTGCCCCTGGTCTTGATAGTGCCCTTAGTCTTGTAGTGCCCCTAGTGTTGAAGTGCACCAAGTCGTGTGGTGCACCGGGTCCGGCAGTGTGCAGGGTCTTGTAGTGCTCCTGGTCTTATAGTGCCCCTAGTCTTATAGTGCCCCTGGTCATGTAATCCCCCTGGTCTTTAGTGCCTCTGGTCTTGTTGTGTCCCGGGTCTTGTAGTGCCCCAAGTCGTGTAGTGCCCAGGGTCTTGTAGTGCCCATGTTTTTGTTGTGTCCCGGGTCTTGTAGTGCCCCAAGTCTTGTAGTGCCCCGGGTCTTGTAGTGCCCCGGATCTTGTAGTGCCCCTGGTCTTGTAGTGCCCCGGGTCTTGCTGTTCCCTGGGTCCTGTAGGGTCCCGGGTCATGTAATGCCCCGGGTCTTGTATTTCCCCATGGTCTTGCAGTGCCTCGGTTCTTGTAGTGCCCCGGGTCTTGTAGTACCCTGGCTCTTGTAGTGCCCCTGGTCTTCTAGTACCCCGGGTCTTGTAGTGTCCCTGGTTTTGTAGTGTCCTGTGTCCAGGGTCTCGTAGTGCCATTTAGTCTTGTAGCGCCCCGGGTCTTGTGGTGCTTCTGTTACCCCAAGACTTCCTTAAGTCTTCTGTTACCCCAAGTCTTGAAGAACCCATTGTCTTGTAGTGCCTCGTGTCTTGTAGTGCCTCTGATGTTGTAGTGTCCTTGGTCTTGCAGTGCCTCTGGTCTTGTACTGTTCCGAGTCTTGTGGTGCCCCGGGTGTTGTAGTGCGCCGGGTCTTCTAGTGCCCCTGGTCTTGTAGTGCCCCTGGTCTTGTAGTGCCCCTGGTCTTGTAGTGCCCCTTGTCATGTAGTGCTTCGGGTCTAGTAGTGCCCCAGGTCTTGTATTTCCCCTGGTCTTGCATTGCCTCTTGTCTTGTAGTGCCTCTTGTCTTGTAGTGCTTCGGGTCTTGAAATGCCCCTGGTCTTGTAGTGCCCCCCATGTCTTGTAGTGCCACGGGTCTTGTAATGCCCCTGGTCTTGTAGTACACCGTGACTTGTGGTGTCCCGGGTCTTGTACTGTCCCGGGTCTTGTGGTGTCCCTGGTCTTGTAGTGCCACGGGGCTTGTAGTGTCAGTGGTCTTGTAGTGCCCCGTGTCCTATTGTACCCAGGGATTTATAGTGCCCCTGGTCTTGTAGTGCCCTGGGTCTTGTAGTGCCTCTGGATTTGTAGTGCCATGGGTTTTGTGGTGCCCTGTGGTCTTGTAGTGCCCTGGGTCTTGTATTGCCCCTGGTCTTGTTGTGGCGCGGGTCTTTTGGTGCCCAGGGTCTTGTATTTCCCTTGGTCTTGTAGTGCCCCGGGACTTGTAGTGCTCCTGGTCTTGCAGTGCTCCAGTTCTTGTAGTGCTCCGAGTCTTGTGGTGCCCGCGGGTCTTGAAGTTCCAATGGTCTTGTAGTACCCATTCTCTAGTAGAGCTTCTGGTCGTGTAGTGCCCCTGGTCTTGTAGTTCCCCTGATCTTTTAATTCCTCTTGTATAGTAGAGCTTCTGATCTTGTAGTGCCCCTAGTCTTGTATTGCCCTCTTTTCTTGTAGTGCCCCGGGTCTTGTAGTGCCCCCGGGGTCTTGTAGTGCCCCCGGGTCTTGTAGTGCCGCGGTTCTTGTAGTGCTCCCCGGGTCTTTTAGTGCCCCGGATTTTGCCGTGCCCCGGGTCTTGTAGTGCCCCGGGTCTTGTAGTGCCCCCTGGCCTTGTAGTTCCCCGGGGTCTTGTTGTGCCCCTGGTCTTGTAGTGCCTCGGGTTTTGTGGTGTCCCAAGTCTTGTATAGCCCTGCGTCCTTTAGTACCAATGGACTTGAAGGGTGATTGGTCGTGTAGTGCCCCTGGTCTAGTAGTGTCCCGGGTCTTATAGTGCCCCGGGTCGTGTAGTTCTACAAGACCCTCTGGTCTTGTAGTGCCCCTGGTTGTGTAGGGCCCTTTCGTCCTGTAGTGCCCCCAGGTCATGTGGTGCCCCGGGTCTTGTGGGGCCTTGGTGTTGTAGTGCCCCTGGTCTATTAGTGCACTGGGTCTTTTGGTGCCCTGGGTCTTGTAGTGCCCCTGGTCTTGGAGTGCCCCCTGTTCTTGTAGTGCCCCCTGTTCTTGTAGTGCGCATAGTCTTTTAGTGCCCAGGGTCTTGTAGTGCCCGCTGGACTTGTAGTTCCCCTTGTCTTGTTGTTCCCCGGGTGTTATAGTAACCCTGGTCTAGTAGTGCTCTTTGGTTTTGTAGTGCCCCGGTCATGTGATGCCCCGGGTCTTGTGGTGCCCCTGGTCTTGAAGTTCATCTGGTCTTTTAGTGCCCCGGGTCTTTTGATGCCCTGGGTCTTGTAGTGCACTTTGACTTGTAGTGCCCCGGGTCTTTTGGTGCCCTGGGTCCTGTAGTTTCCTTGGTCGTGTAGTGCTCCGGGTCTTGCAGTGCCCCTGTTCTTGTAGTGCCAATTGTCTTGTAGAGCTTCGGGTCTTTTAGTGCCCCTGGTCTTGTAGTGCCCCCTGGTCTTGTAGTTCCCCGGGTGTTATAGTGCCCCTGGTCTTGTTGTTCCCCGGTCATGTAGTGCCCCGGGTCTTGTGGTGCCCCGGGTTTTGTAGTGCCCAGGGTATTGAGGTGCCCCTGGTCTTGTAGTGCCACGGGTCTTGTGGTGCCCCATGACTTGTAGTGTCCTGGTCTTGTAGTGCCCCGGGTCTTGTATTGCCCCTTTTTCTTTTAGTCCCCAGAGTCTTGTGGTGCCACGGATCTTGTAGTGCCACGGGTCTTCTAGTGCCCCATGACTTGTAGTGCCCTGGTCTTGTAGTGCCCCGGGTCATGTAGTGCCCCGGGTCTTGTAGTGCCTCTGGTATTGTAGTGTCATGGGTCTTGTGATGCCCCGGGTCTTATAGGGCCCCTGGTTTTGAGGTGCACCAGGTCTTGTAGTGCCCAGGGTCTTGTCGTGACCCTGTTCTTGTAGTGTCCCTGGCCATGTGGTGCTGTGGGTCTTGTGTTGCCCCTGGACTTGTAGTGCCCCGGGTCTTGTAGTACTCCGGGTCTTCTAGTGCCACGGGTCTTGTGGTGCCTCGGGGACTTGTAGTTTCCCTGGACTTGTAGTGGCCCTGGTTATGTAATGCCCCTGGTCTTGTATTGCTGAGGGTTTTGTAATGCACCTGGTCGTGTAGTGTCCCGGGTTTGTGATGCCTCAGGTCTTGTTGTGCCCCTGGGCCAGAAATGGCCCCTGGTCATGTAGTGCACCCTAGTCTTGTAGTGCCTCTTGGTCTTGTAGTGCCCATTGGTCTTGTAGTGCCCCTGGTCGTGTAGTGCCCCAGGACTTGTAGTGCTCCGGGGTCTTGTAGTTCTCCTGGTCTTGTAGTGCCCCGGGTCTTATAATGACCCGTGTCTCTTAATGCCCCTGGTCTTGTATTTCCCCGTGTCCTGTTGGGCCTCGTGGAACTACAAGTCTTAAAGTGCTCCCTGGTCTTGTTGTGCCCCGGGTCTTGAAGCTCCCCGGTTGTGTGGTTCCCCGTGATGTGTAGTTCCCCTTGGTCTTTCTAGTGCCCCCTTGGTCTTGTAGGGCCCCTTGGTCTTTTCGTGCCCCTTGGTCTTGAAATGCCCTTTGGTCTTGTTGTGCCCCGGGTCTTGTAGTGCCTCTGGTCTTGTAGTGCACCGGGTCTTGTAATGCCCCAGATATTGTGGAGCTCCGGGTCTTGTAGTGCCCCGGGTCTTATAGTACCCCGGGTCTCTTACTGCCCCTGGTCTTGTATTGCCCCTTGTAAGTGCCTCAGGTCTTGTGGTTCCCCCAAGTCTTGTAGTGTTCCTGGCCTTGTAGTGCCAACTCTTCTTGTAGTGTCCCGGGTCCTGTTGTGTCCCCGGTATTGTAGTGTCCCTGGTCTTATAATGACCCTGGTTTTGTAGTGCCCCGGGTTTTGTGGTGCCCCTGGTCTTGTAGTACCCCTGGTCTTGTAGTGCCTCTGGTCTTGTAGTTCCCCGAGTTTTGTGGTGCCCCAAGTCTTGTAGTGCCCCGGGTCTTGTAGTATCCCCTGGTCTTGTAGTGCCCCTTATCTTGTAGTGGCCTTTGGTCTTTTAGGTCGCCTGGTCTTACAGTGCCCATGGTCTCGTAGTGCCCAGGGTCCTGTTGTGCCCCCCGGGTCTTTTAGTGCCCCGGGACTTGCAGTTCCCTTGATTTTATAGTGTTCCTGGTTTTGTCGTGCCTGTGGTCTTGTAGTGCCCCATGTCTTGAAATGCTCCAAGTCTTGTGGTGCACCGGGTCCTGTAATGCGGCGGGTCTTATAGTGCTCCTGATCTTGTAGTGCCCCAGGTCTTGTAGTGCCCCTGGTCTTGTAGTGCCCCTGGTCTTGTAGTACCCCTTTTCTTGTAGTGCCATCTGGTCTTGTAGTTCCCCGGGTCATTAGGTGCCCCAGGTGTTGTAGTGCCCCTGGTCTTCTGGTGCTTCTGGTCTTGTTGTCCCCCGGGTCTCTTAATGCCCCTGAACATGTAGTGCCCAGTTTCCTGTTGTGCCACGGGTCTTGTAGTGCCCCTGGTCTTGTAGTGCTCCCTGATCTTGTAGTACCCCAAATCATGTAATACCCCCTGGTCTTGGAGTGCCCCGGGTCTTGTCGTGCCCCTGATCTTGTAGTGCCTCGGGTCTTGTAGTGCTCCAGGGTCTTGTAGTTCCCCTGGTCTTGGTTCCTGGTCCTCCTGGATGAGACCAGGAGGCATGGCAGGATGTGCAGAATACCCCCGTTGAAAAGCAAAGGTGCAACAGGTACTCTGAGAGAGAACTCTATCAACATCAGTGGCCCGAGACTGTTCAACACGCTTCCACTACACATAAGGGGCATAACTAGCCGACCCCTCACAATGTTCAAGAGAGAACTGGATAAGCACCTCCAAAGGATACCTGATCAACCACGCTGTGACTCATACGTCAGGTTGCGAGCAGCCGCGTCTAACAGCCTGGTTGATCAGTCCAGCAACCAGGAGGCCTGGTCGACGACCGAGCCGCAGGGACACTAAGCCCCGGAAGCACCTCAAGGTAACCTCAAGGTAGGTCTTGTAGTGCTCTGGGTCTTGTAGTGCCCCTTGATCTTTTAGTGCCCCGTTTCTTATAATGCCCCTGGTCTTGTAGTGCCCAGTGTAATGTTGTGCCCCGTTTCTTGTAGTGCCCCTGGGCCCCTGGTCCTGAAATGGCTTCTGGTCTTGTAGTGCCCATGGTCTTGTAGTGATCCCTGATCTTGTAGTGCCCCGTGTCGTGTTGTGCCCCGTTTCTTGTAGTGCCCCTGGTCCTGAAATGGCTCCTGGTCTTGTAGTGACCCTTGTCTTGTAGTGATCCCTGATCTTGTAGTGCTCCTGGTCATGTAGTGTCCCTTGGTCTTGTAGTGCCCCTTGGTCTTGAAGTGCCGCTTGGTCTTGTAGAGCCCCTTGGTCTTGTAGTGCCCCTGGGTCTTGTAGTGCCCGCTGGTCTTGTAGTGCCCCGGGTCTGACTGACTTTCGCCCTCCTGGGCTAAGGTATGCTGAGCTCTGTAGTTACTATATGAGTACTGGAACACTTGATGATATATTGGACTTGTATCCAAGATTGACCATGTAATATATCAATCATACAATGTATATATATGATGTAACTATATAACCTGAGCTTGTAAAAGCACCTTCATCACCTTCAGTGATTAAGTGCTTAATTGCAAACTAGTTTCTTTATCAGCTACCTCACCCTGTCAGAGTAAATGAGACAAATGTATGTGAATGCATGTGTGTGTGTGTATATATGTATGTATATGTGTGTGTGTGTGTGTATGTATACGTATGGGTATAAAGTATATATGGAAGCTGATCAGAATTACACTTCACCTTTGTGAATGTACATTAATGACACTATGTAAAAGACACATCTAACACTTTATGTAGGGCATATGTAAATCTGTGTATCTATGTATTTACGTATGTAAGTTAGCTTAGCATTTTAAAAGCACCGAATCACCTTCTGTGGTTGAGTGTTCAATAAACCCTTGAACTATATGTTTAACACTTCTCTAACCCTGTCCATGGAGGACAGAAGAAAATGTATATATGCTGGTTAGCATTATAAATGTGTGGCCACGTCAGGGGTAGAAACAAAAAAAAAGTGCCCCGAGTCTTGTAGGTCCCCCGGTTGTGTAGTTCCCCGGGATTTGTAGTGCCCCGGATCTTGTAGTGCACCGGGTGTCTTAATGCCCCTGGTCGTGTAGTGCCCCGTGTCCCGTTGTGCCCCGGGTCTTGTAGTGCCCCTGGTCTTGTATTGCCCCGTGTCCTGTGTTGCCCCGGGTTTTGTAGTGTCCCGGGTCTTGTAATGCCCACGGTCTTGTAGTGTCCCTGGTCTTGAAGTGCCACGGGCCTTGTGGTTCCCCTGGTCTTGTAGTGCCTCCTCTTCTTGTAGTGCCCCGGGTCATGTTGTGTCCCCGGTCTTGTAGTGCCCCTGGTCTTATAATGCCCCTGGACTTGTAATGCCCATTGGTCTTGTAGTGTCCCGAGTCTTGTAATGCCCCGGGTTTTGTAGTGCCCCTGGTCTTATAGTTCCCCGGGGTTTGTGGTGCCTGAAGTCTTGTAGTGCCCTGGTCTTGTAGTGCCCCTGGTCTTGTAGTGCCCCATGGTCTTCTAGTTCCCCTGGTCTTGTAGTGCCCACTGGTCTTTTAGTTCCCCTGGTCTTGTAGTACCGCTTTTCTTGTAGTGCCCTCTGGTCGTGTAGTTCTTTGGGTCATTAGGTGCTCCAGTTGTTTTAGTGTCCCGGGTCTTGTGGTGCTTCGGGTCTTGTTGTGCGACGGGTTTCTTGATGCCCCTGAACATGTAGTGCCCAGTTTCCTGTTGTGCCCCCTGGTCTTATAGTGCCCCAGGTTTTGTAGCGCCCCGGGTCTTATAGGTCCCCGGGTCTTGTAGGTCCCAGGGTCTTGTAGTGTCCCTGGTCTTGCAGTGCCCAGTATCTTGTGGAGCTCCGGGTCTTGTAGTGCCCCGGGTCTTATAGTTCCCCGGGTCTCTTAATGCCCCTGGTCTTGTAGTGATCCGTGTCCTGTTATGCCTTGGGTCTTGTAGTGCCCTGGGTCTCGTAGTGCCCCGGGTCTTATAGTATCCCGGGTCTTGTGGTACCCCCTGGTCTTGAAGTGATACGGGTCTTGTGGTGCCCCCAGGTCTTGTAGTGCCCCTGTTCTTGTAATGTCCCCCTGGTCTTGTAGTGCCCTGGGTCTTGTGGTGCCCTGGGTCTTGTAGTGCCCCTGGTCTTGTGGTGCCCTGGGTCTTGTGGTGCCCCGGGTCTTGTGGTGCCCAGGGTCTTGTGGTGTCCCGGGACTTGCAGTTCCCCTGGTGTTGTCCTGCCAGTGGTCTTGTAGTGTCCCATGTCTTGAAATGCTCCAAATCTTTTGGTGCACCGGTTCCTGTAGTGCGCCGGGTCTTGTAGTACCCCTTTTCTTGTAGTGCCCTCTGGTCGTGTAGTTCCGCGGGTCATTAGGTGCCCCAGTTGTTGTAGAGCTCCGGGTCTTGTGGTGCTTCGGGTATTGTTGTGCCTTGATGCCCCTGAACATGTAGTGCCCAGTTTCCTGTTGTGCCCCCTGGTCTAGTAGTGCCCCAGGTTTTGTAGCGCCTCGGGTCTTATAGGTCCCCGGGTCTTGTAGGTCCCAGGGTCTTGTAGTGTCCCTGGTCTTGCAGTGCCCAGTATCTTGTGGAGCTCCGGGTCTTGTAGTGCCCCGGGTCTTATAGTTCCCAAGGTCTCTTAATGCCCCTGGTCGTGTAGTGCCCTGGGTCTTGTAGTGCCCCGGGTCTTGTAGTGCCCCGGGTTTTGTGGTGCCCCTGGTCATGAAGTGATACGGGTCTTGTTTTGCCCCCAGATCTTGTAGTGCCTCTGTTCTTGTAATGTCCCCCCTGGTCGTGTAGTGCCCCTTGGTCTTTTAGTGCCCCATATCTTATAAGGCCCCGTGTCTCTTAATGCCCCTGGTCTTGTAGTGCCCCATGTCCTGTTGAGCCCAGGGTCTACTAGTGCCCTGGGACTTGTACTGCCCCTGGTCGTGTAGTGCCCCTGGTCTTGTAGTGCCCCCTGGTCTTGTCGTGCCCCGGGTTTTGTGGCGCCCTGGGACTTGTAGGTCCCCGGGTCTTGTAGGTCCCCGGGTCTTGTTGTGCCCCTGGTCTTGTATTGCCCCGGGTCTTGTAGTACTCCGGGTCTTCAAGTGCCACGGGTCTTGTGGTGCCCCCGGGGACTTGTAGTGCCCCTGGTCTTGTAGTGGCCCTGGTTATGTAATGCCCCTGGTCTAGTATTGCTGAGGGTTTTGTAATGCACCTGGTCGTGTAGTGTCCCGGGTTTGTGATGCCTCGGGTCTTGTAGTGCCCGGGGTCTTGTAGTGATCCCTGATCTTGTAGTTCCCCGGTTCATATAGTGCCCCCCACCCTAGTCTTGTAGTGCCCCTTGGTCGTGTAGTGCCCCTTGATCTTGTAGTGCCTCTGGTCTTGTAGTGCCTTGGGACTTGTAGTGCCCCGGGTCTTTTAGTGCCCCGAGTCTTATAATGACCCGGGTCTCTTAATGCCCCTGGTCCTGTAGTGTCCCCTGTCCTGTTGGGTCCCGGGTCTTGTAGTGCCCCTGGGCAAGAAATGATCCCTGGTCGTGCAGTGACCCTGGTCTTGTAGTGATCCCTGATCTTGTAGTGCCCCGGTTCATGTAGTGCCCCCTAGTCTTGTAGTGCGTTTTGGTCTTGTAGAGCCCCTTAATCATGTAGTGCCCCTTGGTCTTTTAATGCCCATTGGTCTTGAAGTGCCCCCTGGTCTTGTAATGCCCCTGGTTTTGTAGGTCTTCGGTTGTGTGGTTCCCCGTGATTTGTAGTGCCCCAGGTCTTGTAGTGCACCAGGTCTTGTGGAGCCCCGGGTCTTATAGTGCCCCAGGTCTTATAGTGCCCTGGATGTCTTAATGCTCCCTGGTCGTGTAGTGTTCCGTGTCCTGTTGTGCCCCGGGTCTTGTAGTGCCCCTGATCTTAAGTGCCCCGGGTCTTGTAGTGTTCCAGGTATTGTGGAGCTCCGGGTCTTGTAGTGCCCCGGGTCTGATAGTACCCCGGGTCTCTTAATGATCCTAGTATTGTATTGCCCCGTGTCCTGTGTTGCCCCGGGTTTTGTATTGTCCCTGGTCTTGAAGTGCCACGGGCCTTGTGGTTCCCCCAGGTCTCGTAGTGTTCCAGGCCTTGTAGTGCCCACTCTTCTTGTAATGCCCCGTGTCTTGTTGTTTCCCCGGTATTGTAGTGCCTCTGGTCTTATAATGCCCCTAAACTTTTAATGCCCATTGGTCTTGTAGTGTCCCGAGTCTTGTAATGCCCCTGGTCTTGTAGTGCCCCGGGTATTGTGGTGCCCTGGGTCTTAATGTGCCCCGGTTCGTGTAGTGCCCCTGGTCTTGGGGTGCCCCGGGTCTTGTGGTGCCCCTGGTCTTGTAGTGCCCCTGTTCTTGTAATGTCCCCCTGGTCTTGTAGTGCCCTGGGTCTTGTGGTGCCCTGGGTCTTGTAGTGCCCCTGGTCTTGTGGTGCCCTGGGTCTTGTGGTGCCCCGGGTCTTGTGGTGCCCAGGGTCTTGTGGTGTCCCGGGACTTGCAGTTCCCCTGGTGTTGTCCTGCCAGTGGTCTTGTAGTGTCCCATGTCTTGAAATGCTCCAAATCTTTTGGTGCACCGGTTCCTGTAGTGCGCCGGGTCTTGTAGTACCCCTTTTCTTGTAGTGCCCTCTGGTCGTGTAGTTCCGCGGGTCATTAGGTGCCCCAGTTGTTGTAGAGCTCCGGGTCTTGTGGTGCTTCGGGTCTTGTTGTGCCTTGATGCCCCTGAACATGTAGTGCCCAGTTTCCTGTTGTGCCCCCTGGTCTTGTAGTGCCCCAGGTTTTGTAGCGCCCCGGGTCTTATAGGTCCCCGGGTCTTGTAGGTCCCAGGGTCTTGTAGTGTCCCTGGTCTTGCAGTGCCCAGTATCTTGTGGAGCTCCGGGTCTTGTAGTGCCCCGGGTCTTATAGTTCCCAAGGTCTCTTAATGCCCCTGGTCGTGTAGTGCCCTGGGTCTTGTAGTGCCCCGGGTCTTGTAGTGCCCCGGGTTTTGTGGTGCCCCTGGTCATGAAGTGATACGGGTCTTGTTTTGCCCCCAGATCTTGTAGTGCCTCTGTTCTTGTAATGTCCCCCCTGGTCGTGTAGTGC
Source organism: Procambarus clarkii (assembly GCF_040958095.1). NCBI lineage: Eukaryota > Metazoa > Arthropoda > Malacostraca > Decapoda > Cambaridae > Procambarus > Procambarus clarkii. The sequence goes on along the minus strand of NC_091233.1, from coordinate 16,472 downwards.
CCCTTGGTCTTTTAGTGCCCCATATCTTATAAGGCCCCGTGTCTCTTAATGCCCCTGGTCTTGTAGTGCCCCATGTCCTGTTGAGCCCAGGGTCTACTAGTGCCCTGGGACTTGTACTGCCCCTGGTCGTGTAGTGCCCCTGGTCTTGTAGTGCCCCCTGGTCTTGTCGTGCCCCGGGTTTTGTGGCGCCCTGGGACTTGTAGGTCCCCGGGTCTTGTAGGTCCCCGGGTCTTGTTGTGCCCCTGGTCTTGTAGTGCCCCGGGTCTTGTAGTACTCCGGGTCTTCTAGTGCCACGGGTCTTGTGGTGCCCCCGGGGACTTGTAGTGCCCCTAGTCTTGTAGTGGCCCTGGTTATGTAATGCCCCTGGTCTAGTATTGCTGAGGGTTTTGTAATGCACCTGGTCGTGTAGTGTCCCGGGTTTGTGATGCCTCGGGTCTTGTAGTGCCCGGGGTCTTGTAGTGATCCCTGATCATGTAGTTCCCCGGTTCATATAGTGCCCCCCACCCTAGTCTTGTAGTGCCCCTTGGTCGTGTAGTGCCCCTTGATCTTGTAGTGCCTCTGGTCTTGTAGTGCCTTGGGACTTGTAGTGCCCCGGGTCTTTTAGTGCCCCGAGTCTTATAATGACCCGGGTCTCTTAATGCCCCTGGTCTTGTAGTGTCTCCTGTCCTGTTGGGTCCCGGGTCTTGTAGTGCCCCTGGGCAAGAAATGATCCCTGGTCGTGCAGTGCCCCTGGTCTTGTAGTGATCCCTGATCTTGTAGTGCCCCGGTTCATGTAGTGCCCCCCAGTCTTGTTGTGCGTTTTGGTCTTGTAGAGCCCCTTGATCATGTAGTGCCCCTTGGTCTTTTAATGCCCATTGGTCTTGAAGTGCCCCCTGGTCTTGTAATGCCCCTGGTTTTGTAGGTCTTCGGTTGTGTGGTTCCCCGTGATTTGTAGTGCCCCAGGTCTTGTAGTGCACCAGGTCTTATAGTGCCCTGGATGTCTTAATGCTCCCTGGTCGTGTAGTGTTCCGTGTCCTGTTGTGCCCCGGGTCTTGTAGTGCCCCTGATCTTAAGTGCCCCGGGTCTTGTAGTGTTCCAGGTATTGTGGAGCTCCGGGTCTTGTAGTGCCCCGGGTCTGATAGTACCCCGGGTCTCTTAATGATCCTAGTATTGTATTGCCCCGTGTCCTGTGTTGCCCCGGGTTTTGTATTGTCCCTGGTCTTGAAGTGCCACGGGCCTTGTGGTTCCCCCAGGTCTCGTAGTGTTCCAGGCCTTGTAGTGCCCACTCTTCTTGTAATGCCCCGTGTCTTGTTGTTTCCCCGGTATTGTAGTGCCTCTGGTCTTATAATGCCCCTAAACTTGTAATGCCCATTGGTCTTGTAGTGTCCCGAGTCTTGTAATGCCCCTGGTCTTGTAGTGCCCCGGGTATTGTGGTGCCCTGGGTCTTAATGTGCCCCGGTTCGTGTAGTGCCCCTGGTCTTGGGGTGCCCCGGGTCTTGTGGTGCCCCTGGTCTTGTGGTGCCCCGGGTCTTGTGGTGCCCTGGGTCTTAATGTGCCCCAGGTCTTGTAGTGCCCCGGGTCTTGTGGTGCCCTGGGTCTTGTGGTGCCCCGGGTCTTGTGGTGCCCTAGGTCCTGTGGTGTCCCGGATCTTATAGTGCCCCGGGTCATGTTGTGTCCCCGGTCTTGTATTGCCCCCTAATCGTGTAATGCCCCTTGACATGTAGAGACTCCTTGCCTTATAGTGCCCATAGTCTTGTAGTGCCCCTGGTCTTGTAGTGCCTCTGGTTTTATGGTGCTCCGAGTCTTGTAGTGCCCCGGAGCTTGTGGAGCCCCTGGTCTTGTAGAGCCCCTGGTCTTGTAGTGCCCCCATTTTGTTGATGCCCCGGGACTTGTAGTTCCCGGGTTTCGTAGTGCTCCTTGGTCTTTTAGTGCCCCGTGCCTTATAATGACCCGGGTCTCTTAATGCCCCTGGTCTTGTAGTGCCCCGTGTCCTGTTGGGCCCCGGGTCTTGTTGTACCCCTGGTCCTGAAATGCCCCCCCCCTGGTCTTGTAGTGCCCCTGGTCTTGTAGTGATCCCTGATCTTGTAGTGCCCCGGGTCATGTAGTGCCCTTTGTCTTGTAGCGCCCCTTTCTCTTGTAGTGCTCCTTAGTCTTGTAGTGCCCCATGGTCTTGTAGTGCCCCTTGGTCTTGTAGCTCCCCCTGGTCTTGTAATGCCCCGGGTCTTGTAGGACCCCCGGTTGTGTGGTTCCCCGGAATTTGTAGTGCCCCGTGGTCTTGTAGTGCCCCCTGGTCTTGTAGTGCTCCTTGGTCTTGTAGTGCCCCGGGTCTTGTAGTGCACCGGGTCTTGTGAAGCTCCGTGTCTTGTAGTGCCCTGGGTCTTGTAGTGCCCCGGGTCTTGTAGTACCCCGGGTCTTATGGTGCCCCTGATCCTGAAGTGATACGGGTCTTCTGGTGCCCCCAGGTCTTGTAGTGCCCCTGTTCTTGTAATGTCCCCCTGGTCTTGTAGTGCCCCGGGTCTTGTGGTGCCCTGGGTCTTAATGTGCCCCGGGTCTTGTAGTGCCCGTGGTCTTGTGGTGCTCTGGGTCTTGTAGTGCCCCGGGTCTTGTGGTGCCCTGGGTATTGTGGTGTCCCGGGTCTTATAGTGCCCCGGGTCATGTTGTGTCCCCGGTCTTGTATTGCCCCCTTATCGTGTAATGCCCCTTGACATGTAGTGACTCCTTGTCTTATAGTGCCCCTAGTCTTGTAGTGCCCCTGGGCATGTAGTGCCCCTGGGCATGTAGTGCCCCTGGTCTTGTAGTGCCTCGGGTCTTATAGTGCCCCGAGTCTTTTAGTACCCTTGGTCTTGTAGTGCTCCCATTTTTTTGATGCCCCGGGACTTATAGTTCCCTGGTTCGTAGTGCTCCTGGTCTTGTAGTGCACCGGGTCTTGTCGTGCCCCGGCTCTTGTCGTACTCCGGGTCTTTTAGTGCTGTGTGTCTTATAATACCCCTGATCTTCTAGTTCCCTTGGTCTTGTAGAGCCCTTGGTCATGTAGAGACCTTGGTCTTGCAATGCCCGGTCTTGTAGTACCCATATTTTTGTTTTGCTTCGGGTCTTGTAGTGCTCCGAGGTCTTGTAGTTCCCCTGGTCTTGTAGTGTTCCGGGTCTTGTAGTGCCCATATTTTTGTAGTGCTCCGGGTCTTGTAGTGCTCCAAGGTCTTGTAGTTCCCCTGGTCTTGTAGTGCTCCGGGTCTTGTAGTCCCCTGGGTCTTGTAGTGCTTCGGGTCATGTAGTGCTCCGGGTCTTGTAGTGCTCCGGGTCTTGTAGTGCTTCGGGTCTTGTAGGGCCCCTTGGTCTTTTAGTGCCCCGTGGCTTATAATGACCCGGGTCTTTTAATGCCCCTGGTCTTGTAGTGCCCCGTGTCCTGTTGGGCCCCGGGTACTGTTGTGCCCCTGGTCCTAAAATGCCCTCCTGGTTTTGTAGTGCCCCTGGTCTTGTAGTGATCCCTGATCTTGTAGTGTCCCGGGTCATGTAGTGCCCTTTGTCTTGTATTGCTCCTTTCTCTTGTTGTGCTCCTTGGTCTTGTAGTGCCCCCTGGTCTTGTAATGCCCCGGGTCTCGTAGGTCCCCCGGTTGTGTCGTTCCCCGGTATTTGTAGTGCCCCGGGTCTTGTAGTGCACCGGGTCCTGTGGAGCTCCGGGTCTTGTAGTGCCCCGGGTCTTTTAGTGCCCCGGGTCTCTTAAAGCCCCTGGTCTTGTATTGCCTCATGTCCTGTTATGCCCCGGGTCTTGTACTGCCCCGGGTATTGTAATGCCCCGGGTCTTGTAGTGCCCCTGGTCTTGACGTGGCACGGGTCTTGTGGTTCCCGAAGGTCTGGTAGTGCCCCTGGTCTTGTAGTGCCCCCTCTTCTTGTAGTGCCCCGGGTCTTGTTGTATCCCCGATCTTGTAGTGCCGCTGGTCCTGTAATGCCCCTGGGCTTGTAATGCCCATTGGTTTTGTAGTGCCCCGATTCTTGTAGAGCCCCTGGTCTTGTAGTGCCCCGTGTCTCTTAATGCTCCTGGTCTTGTATTGCACCGTGTCCTGTTGTGCCTCGGGTCTTGTAGTGCCCTGGGTCTTGTTGTGCCCCGGGTCTTGTTGTACCCCGGGTCTTGTGGTGCCCCTGGTCTTGAAGTGATACGGGTCTTGTGGTGCCCTAGGTCTTATAGTGCCCCGGGTCATGTAGTGCCCCAGGTCTTGTCGTGTTCATGGTCTTGTAGTGCCCCTTGGTCTTTTAGTGCCCCGTATCTTATAAGGCCCTGGGTCTCTTAATGCCCCTGGTCTTGTAGTGTCCCGTGTCCTGTTGTGCCCCAGGTCTTGTAGTGCTCCGGGTCTTGTAGTGCCCCGGGTCTTATAGTGCCCAGTGTCTTGTTGATCCCCCTGTCTTTTAGTGCACTCTGGTCCTGTAGTACTCCCTGGTCGTGTAGTGCCCCAGGTTTTGTGGCGCCCAGGGACTTGGAGGTCCCCGGGTCTTGTAGGTCCCCAGGTCTTCTAGTGCCACGGGTCTTGCAGTGCTCTGGTTATGTAATGCCCCTGGTCTTGTATTGCTGAGGGTTTTGTAATGCACCTGGTCGTGTAGTGCCCCGGGTTTGTGATGCCTCGGGTCTTGTAGTGCCCGGGGTCTTGTTGTGCCCCTGGGCCAGAAATGGCCCCTGGACGTGTAGTGCCCTTCGTCTTGTAGTGATCCCTGTTCTTGTATTGCCCCGGTTTATGTAGTGCCCCCTAGCCTTGTAGTGCCCCTTGGTCTTGTAGTGCCCCTTGATCTTGTAGTGCCCCTGGTCTTGTAGTTCTCCGGGAATTGTAGTGCTCCGGGGTCTTGTAGTTCCCCTAATCTTGTAGTGCTCCGGGTCTCTTAATGCCCCTGGTCTTGTAGGGCCCCCTGTCCAGTTGGGTCCCGGGTCTTGTAGTGCCCCTTGGCCAGAAATGGTCCCTGGTCGTGTAGTGTCCCTGGTCTTGTAGTGATCAATGATCTTTTAGTGCCCCGGTTCATTTAGTGCCCCCTAGTCTTGTAGTGCGCCTTGGTCTTGTAGTGCCCCTTGATCTGTCGTGCCACTTGGTCTTTTAGTGCCCCTTGGTCTTGAAGTGCCCCTGGTCTTGTAGGTCTTCGGTTGTGTGGTTCCCCGTATTTGTAGTGCCCCAGGTCTTGTAGTGCACCGGGTGTTGTGGAGTCCCGGGTCTTATAGTGCCTTGGGTGTTCCCTGGTCGTTTAGTGCCCCGTGTCCTGTTGTGCCCCGGGTCTTGTAGTGCCCCTGGTCTTTAGTGCCCTGGGTCTTGTAGTGCCCCTGGTCTTTAGTGCCCCGGGTCTTGTAGTGCCCCAGGTATTGTGGAGCTTCGGGTCTTGTAGTGCCCCGGGTCTTATTGTACCCCGGGTCTCGTGTTACCCCGGGTTTTGTATTGTAGTGCCCCTGGTCTTGTATTGCCCCGTGTCCTGTGTTACCCCGGGTTTTGTATTGTCCCTGGTCTTGAAGTGCCACGGGCCTTGTGGTTCCCCCTTGTCTCATAGTGTTCCAGGCCTTGTAGTGCCCACTCTTCTTGTAGTGCCCCGTGTCTTGTTGTTTCCCCGATATTGTAGTGCCCCTGGTTTTATACTGCCCCTAGACTTCTAATGCCCATTGGTCTTGTAGTGTACTGAGTCTTGTAATGCCTCTGGTCTTGTAGTGCCTCGGGTTTTGTGGTGCACCGTTTCTTGTAGTATCCCTGGTCTTGCAGTACCCCTGATCTTGTAGTGCCCCTGGTCTAGTAGTACCCCCTTTTCTTCAAGTGCTCCCTGGTCTTGTAGTTCCCTGGATCATTAGGTTCCCCAGGTGTTGTAGTGCCCCGGGGTCTTGTGGTGCTTCGGGTCTTGTTGTGCCCCGGGTCTCTTAATGCCCCTGAACATGTAGTACCCAGTTTAATGTTGTGCACCTGGTCTTGTAGGAACCTGGTCTTGTAGTACCCCGAGTCATGTAATGCCCCCCTGGTCTTGGAGTGCCCTGAGTTTTGTCGTGCCCCAGGGTCTTGTAGTTCCCCTGGTCTTGTAGTGCCCTTGGTCTTGTAGTGCCCCGGGTCTTGTAGTGCCCTTGTCTTGTAGTGCCCCGGGTCTTGTAGTGCCGCAGGTATTGTGGAACTCCGGCTCTTGTAATGCTCCGGGTCTAATAGTACCCCGGGACTCTTAATGCCCCTGGTCTTATATTGCCCCGTGTCCTGTGTTGCCCCGGGTTTTGTAGTGTCCCTGGTCTTCAAGTGCCACGGGCCTTGTGGTTCCCCAGGTCTTGTATTGCCCCTGGTCTTGTAGTGTCCCCTCTTCTTGTAGTGCCCGGGTCTTGTGTCCCCGGTCTTGTAGTGCCCCTGGTCTTATAATGATCCTGGACTTGTAATGCCCATTGGTCTTGTAGTGTCCCGAGTCTTGTAATACCCCTGGTCTTGTAGTGCCCCTGGTCTTATAGTTCCCAGGGGATTGTGGTGCCCCAAGTCTTGTAGTGCCCCAGGTCTTGTAGTGCCCCGGGTTTTGTATTGCCCCGGGTCTTGTAGTACCCCTGGTCTTGTAGTGCCCCTGATCTTGTAGTGCCCCTGGTCTTATAGTTCCCCGGGGGTTTGTGGTGTCCCAAGTCTTGTAGTGCCCCTGGTCTTGTAGTGCCCCTGGTCTTGTAGTGCCCCTGGTCTTCTAGTGCCCTCTGGTTTTTTAGTTCCCTTGGTCTTGTAGTGCCCGTGGTCTCGTAGTGCCCTGGGTCCTGTTGTGCCCCGGGTCGTGTAGTGCAAGGGACTTGCAGTTCCCCTGGTTTTGTAGTGTCCCTGGTTTTTTCGTGCCAGTGGCCTTGTAGTGCCCCATGTCTTGAAATGCTCCAAATCTTGTGGTGCACCGGGTCCTGTAGTGCGCCGGGTCTTGAAGTGCTCTTGATCTTGTAGTGCCCCTGGTCTTGAAGTACCCCAGGTCTTGTAGTGCCCATGGTCTTGTAGTACCCCTTTCTTGTAGTGCCCTCTGGTCGTGTTGTTCCCCGGGTAATAAGGTGCCCCAGTTGTTGTAGTACCCCGGGTCTTGTGGTGCTTCGGGTCTTGTTGTGCCTTGGGTTTCTTGATGCCCCTGAACATGTAGTGCCCAGTTTCCTGTTGTGCCCCCTGGTCTTGTAGTGCCCTAGGTTTTGTGGCACCCCGGGTCTTATAAGTTTCCGGGTCTTATAGGTCCCCGGGTCTTGTAGTGCCCCTGGTCTTGTAGTGCCCCGGGTCTTGTGGAGCTCCGGGTCTAGTAGTGCCCCGGGTCTTATAGTTCCCCGGGTCTCTTAATGCCCCTGTTCTTGTGGTGCTCCGGGTCTTGTCGTACCCCAGATCTTGTAGTACCCCGAGTCTAGTAGTGCCCCTGGTCTTGTAGTGTCCCTGGGTTTGTCGTGCCACTGGTCATGTAGTGCCAGGGTCTTGTAATGCCCTGGAGAGGGTAGTGCCCCTGGTTTTGTACTGCCGCTGGACTTGTAGTGTCCTGGGTCTTGTAGTGCCTCAGGTCTCGTTGGCCCAGGGTCTTGCAGTGCTGCGGGTCGTGTAGTGCCTCGGATCTTGTGGTGCTCCGGGTCATGTAGTGCCCCGGGTCTTGTAGTGCCCCTGGTCTTGTGATGCTCCGGGTCTTGTAGTGCCCGGGGTCTTATAGTTTCCTGGCTGTGTTACTGCCTCCTGGTCTTGTAGTGTTCCTGGTCGTGTGGTGCCCCGAGACTTGTGGTGCCCGAGGTCTTGTAGTGCCCCGGGTCTTGTGGGGCTCCGGGTCTTGTAGTGCCTCGGGAGTTGTAGTGCCCCGGGTCTTGTGGTGCTCCGGCTCTTGTAGTGCCCCGGGTCTTGTAGTGCCACGGGTCTTGTGGTGCCCCTGGGGTCTTGTAGTACCCCTGGTCTTAAAGTTCCCCCTGGTCTTGTTGTGTCCCTGGTCTTGTAGTGCTCCCTGATCTGGTAGTGCCCCGTGTCTTATAATTACACAGATCTCTTCATGCCCCTGTTCTTGTAGTGCCCTGTGTCCTGTTCTGCCCCGGGTCTTGTAGTGCCCCTGGGCTTGTAGTGCCCCTGGTCTTGTAGTGCTCCCTGATCTTGTAGTTCCCCGGGTCATGTAGTGCCCCTGGTCTTGTAGTGCTCCCTGGTCTTGTAATGCCCCTGGTCTTGTAGTGCCCCTGGTCTTGTAGTGCCCCTTTGTCTTGTAGTGTCCCTGGTCTTGTAGTGCCCCCCTGGTCTTGTACTGACCGTGGACTTGTATTGCCTCCTGGTCTTGTAGTGCCCCGAGTCTTGTAGTGCCCCGTGTCTTATAGTGCCCCTGGTCTTGTAGTGCCCTGGGTCTTGTAGTGCTCCGAGTCTTGAAATGCCACTGGTCTTGTAGTGCCCCTGGTCTTGTAGTGCCCCCCTGGTCTTGTACTGCCCGTGGACTTGTATTGCCTCCTGGTCTTGTAGTGCCCCGAGTCTTGTAGTGCCCCGTGTCTTATAGTGCCCCTGGTCTTGTAATGCCCTGGGTCTTGTAGTGCCCGAGTTTTGTGGTGCCCCGGGACTTGTAGTGCCCGGGGTCTCGAAGTGCCCCTGGTCTTGTAGTGCACCGGGTCTTGTAGTGCCACGGTTCCTGTGGTGCTCCGTGTATTGTAGTGACCCTTGTCTAGAAGTGCCCCCTTGTCTTGTAGTGCCTCGGGTCTTGTGGTGCTTAAGGACTTGTAGGGCCCCGGTTCTTGTGATGCTCCGGGTTTTGTAGTGCCCGAGGTCTTATAGTTTCCTGGGTGTGTTAATGCCCCCTGGTCTTGTAGTGCCCCTGGTCTTGTGGTGCCCCGAGACTTGTGGTGCCCCTGGTCTTGTAGTGTCCCGGGTCTTGTGACCCTCCGGGTCTTGTAGTGTCCCGGGTCTTATAGTTCTCCGGGTCTCTTAATGCCGCTGGTCTTGTGGTGCTCCGGGTCTTGTCGTTCCCCGGGTATTGTAGTGCCCCGGGTCTTGTTGTGCCCCGGGTCTTGTAGTGTCCTTGGTTTTGTCGTGCCACTGGTCATGTATAGTGCCCGGTTTTGTAATGCCCTGGATCTTGTAGTGCCGCTGGACTTGTAGTGTCCTGGGTCTTGTAGTGCCTCAGGTCTCGTTGGCCCAGGGTCTTGCAGTGCTCCGGGTCTTGTAGTGCCTCGGGTCTTGTGGTGCTCCGGGTCATGTAGTGCCCCGGGTTTTGTAGTGCCCCGGGTCTTGTGGTGCTCCGGGTCTTGTAGTGCCCGGGGTCTTATAGTTTTCTGGCTGTGTTAATGCCCCCTGGTCTTGTAGTGTCCCTGATCTGGTAGTGCCTCGGGTCACGTAATGCCCCTGGTCTTTTAGTGCCCCGTGTCTTATAATTACCCGGATCTCTTAATGCCCCTGTTCTTGTAGTGCCCTCTGTCCTGTTCTGCCCCGGGTCTTGTAGTGCCCCTGGGCTTGTAGTGCCCCTGGTCTTGTAGTGCGCCCTGATCATGTAGTGCCCCGGGTCATGTAGTGCCCCTGGTCTTGTAGTGCTCCCTGGTCTTGTAGTGCCCCTTTGTCTTGTCGTGCCTCATGGTCTTGTAGTGCCCCCTGGTCTTGTAGTGCCCCTGGTCTTGTAGTGCCCCTGGTCTAGTAGTGCTCCTTAGTCTTGTAGTGCCCCCTGGTCCTGTAGTGCCCCTTTTTCTTGTAGTGCCTCATGGTCTTGTAGTGCCCCTTGGTCTTGTAGTGCTCCTGGTCTTGTAGTGCCCCCTGGTTTTGTAGTGTTGCGGGTCTTTTTGTGTACCCAGTCTTGTAGTACCCCCTGGTCTTGTACTGCCCGTGGACTTGTATTGCCTCATGGTCTTGTAGTGCTCCGAGTCTTGTAATGCCACTGGTTTTGTAATGCCCTGGGTCTTGTAGTGCCCGAGTTTTGTAGTGTACCTGGTTTTGTGGTGCCCCGGGAATTGTAGTGCTCGGGGTCTCGAAGTGCCCCTGGGCTTGTAGTGCACCGGGTCTTGTAGTGCCACGGTTCCTGTGGTGCTCCGTGTCTTCTAGTGACCCTTGTCTAGAAGTGCCCCCTTGTATTGTAGTGCCTCGGGTCTTGTGGTGCTCAGGGTCTTGTAGTGCCTCGGGTCTTGTGGTGCTCAGGGTCTTGTAGTGCCCCACTGGTCTTGTACTGCCTGTGGACTTCTATTGCCTCATGGTCTTGTAGTGACCCGAGTCTTGTAGTGCCCCGAGTCTTGTAGTGCCCCTGGTCTTGTAGTGCCCCCAGGTCCTGTAGTGCCCCTTTGTCTTGTAGTGCCCCTGGTCTTGTAGTGCCCCTGGTCTTGTAATGCCCCCCTGGTCTTGTACGGCCCGTGGACTTGTATTGCCTCCAGGTCTTGTAGTGCCCGAGTCTTGTAGTACCCAGAGTCTTGTAGTGCCCCTGGTCTTGTAGTGTCCCTGGTAGTGTTGTGCCCCGAGACTTGTGGTGCCCCAGGTCTTGTAGTGCCCCGGGTCTTGTCAGGCTCCGGGTCTTGTAGTGCCCCAGGTGTTGTAGTGCCCCGGGTCTTGTGGTGCTCCGGGTCTTGTAGTGCCCCTGGTCTTGTAGTGCCACGGGTCTTGTGGTGCCCCTGGGGTCTTGTAGTACCCCTGGTCCTAAAGTGCCCCTTGGTCTTTTTGTGTCCCTGGTCTTGTAGTGCCCAGGGTCTTGTGGGGCTCCGGGTCTTGTAGTGCCCCGAGTCTTGTAGTGCCCCGGGTCTTGTGGTTCTCCGGGTCTTGTAGTGCCCCGAGTCATGTTGTGTCCCCGGTCTTATATTGCCCCCTAGTCGTGTAATGCCCCTTGACATGTAGTGACCCCTTGTCTTATAGTGCCCCTAGTCTTGTAGTATCCCTGGGCTTGTAGTGCCCCTGGTCTTGTAGTGCCCCGGGTCTTGTAGTGCCCCTGGTCTTGTAGTGCTCCTGGTTTTGTGGTGTCCCGGGTCTTGTAGTGCCCTGGGTCTTGTAGGGCGCCTGGTCTTGTAGTGCCCCGGGTCTTGTAGTGCTCCGAGTCTTGTAGTGCCCTGGGTCTTGTAGTGCCTCGAGTCTTGTAGTGCCCCTGGTCTTGTAGTACCCTGGTTTTGTGGTGCCCCGGGTCTTGTAGTGCCCAGAGTCTCGTAGTGCCCCTGGTCTTGTAGTGCCCCGGGTCTTGTAGTGCTCCGAGTCTTTTAGTGCCCCCGGTCTTGTAGGGCCCCGTGTCTTGTAGTGCCCCTGGTCTTGTAGTGCCCAGGTTTTGTCGTGCCCCGGGTCTTGTAGTGCCCCGATTCTTGTAGTGCCCTTGGTCTTGTAATGCCCCTGGTTTTGTAGTGCCCCGGGTCTTGTAGTGCCCCGAGTCTCGTAGTGCCCCTGGTCTTGTAGTGCCCCTGGTTTTGTGGTGCCCCGGGTCTTGTAGTGCCCCGGGTCTTGTAGGGGCCCCTGGTCTTGTAGTACCCCGGGTCTTGTAGTGCCCCTGGTCTTGTAGTGCCCAGGTTTTGTGGTGCCCCGGGTCTTGTAGTGCCCCGATTCTTGTAGTGCCACGGGTCTTGTAGCGCCTCTGGTCTTGTAGTGCCCTGGGTCTTGTAGTGCCCCGATTCTTGTAGTGCCGCGGGTCTTGTAGCGCCCCTGGTCTTGTAGTGCCCTGGGTCTTGTAGTGCCCCGATTCTTGTAGTGCCGCGGGTCTTGTAGCGCCTCTGGTCTTGTAGTGCCACGGTTCCTGTGGTGCTCCGTGTCTTGTAGTGCCCCTGGTTTTGTAGTGCCCCGGGTCTTGTAGTGCCCCGGGTCTTGTAGTGCCCCGGGTCTTGTAGTGCCCGAGTCTTGTAGTACCCCTGGTCTTGTAGTGCCCCTGGTTTTGTGGTGCCCCAGGTCTTGTAGTGCCCCGGGTCTTGTAGGGCCCCTGGTCTTGTAGTGCCCCGGGTCTTGTAGTGCTCCGAGTCTTGTAGTGCCCCGGGTCTTGTAGGGCCCCTGGTTTTGTGGTGCCCCGGGACTTGTAGTGCCCGGAGTCTCGAAGTGCCCTGGTGTTGTAATGCACCGGGTCTTGTAGTTCTCCGGGTCTTGTAGTGCCCCTGGGTTTGTAGTGCTCCCTGGTCTTGTAGTGCCCCTGGTCTTGTAGTGCTCCTTAGTCTTGTAGTGCCCCCTGGTCCTGTAGTGCCCCTTTGTCTTGTAGTGCCCCTGGTCTTGTAGTGCCCCCCTGGTCTTGTACTGCCCGTGGACTTATATTGCTTCCTGGTCTTGTAGTTCCCCGAGTCTTGTAGTGCAACGTGTCTTGTAGTGCCGCTTGGTCTTGTAGTGCCCCTGGTCTTGTAGTGCCCCCTGGTTTTGTAGTGTTGCGGGTCTTTTTGTGTACCCAGTCTTGTAGTACCCCCTGGTCTTGTAGTGCCCCTTGGTCCTGTAGTGCCCCTTTGTCTTGTAGTGCCCCTGGTCTTGTAATGCCCCCCTGGTCTTGTATTGCCCGTGGACTTGTATTGCCTCATGGTCTTGTAGTGCCCCGAGTCTTGTAGTGCCCCTGCTCTTGTAGTGCCCCTGGTTTTGTGGTGCCCCGGGTCTTGTAGTGCCCCGAGTCTTGTAGTGCCCAGGGTCTTGTAGTGCTCCGAGTCTTGTAATGCCACTTGTCTTGTAGTGCCCTGGTTTTGTGGTGCCCCGGGACTTGTAGTGCCCGGGGTCTCGAAGTGCCCCTGGTCTTGTAGTGCCCCTGGTTTTGTGGTGCCCCGGGTCTTGTAGTGCCCCGGGTCTTGTAGGGCCCCGGTCTTGTAGTGCTCCGAGTCTTGTAGTGCCCTGGGTCTTGTAGTGCTCCGAGTCTTGTAATGTCCCTGGTCTTGTAGTGCCCCTGGTTTTGTGGTGCCCCGGGTCTTGTAGTGCCCCGGGTCTTGTAGGGCACCTGGTTTTGTAGTGCCCCGAGTCTTGTAGTGCCCTGATCTTGAAGTGCCCCAGGTTTTGTGGTGCCCCGGGTCTTGTAGTGCCCCGATTTTGTAGTGCCCCTGGTCTTGTAGTGCCCCTGGTTTTGTGGTGCCCCTGGTCTTGTAGTACACCGGGTCTTGTAGTGCCCCTGGGCTTGTAGTGCCCCTGGTCTTGTAGTGCTCCCTGATCTTGTAGTTCCCCGGGTCATGTAGTGTCCCTGGTCTTGTAGTGCTCCTTAGTCTTGTAGTGCCCCCTGGTCCTGTAGTGCCCCTTTGTCTTGTAGTGCCCCGTGTCTTGTAGTGCCCCTTTGTCTTGTAGTGCCCCTGGTCTTGTAGTGCCCCCCTGGTCTGGTAGTGCCCTGGGTCTTGTAGTGCCCTGGTTTTGTGGTGCCCCGGGACTTGTAGTGCCCGGGGTCTCGAAGTGCCCCTGGGCTTGTAGTGCACCGGGTCTTGTAGTGCCACGGTTCCTGTGGTGCTCCGTGTCTTGTAGTGACCCTTGTCTAGAAGTGCCCCCTTGTCTTGTAGTGCCTCGGGTCTTGTGGTGCTCAGGGTCTTGTAGTGCCTCGGGTCTTGTGGTGCTCAGGGTCTTGTAGTGCCCCGGTTCTTGTGATGCTCCGGGTCTTGTAGTGCCCGGGGTCTTATAGTTTCCTTGGTGTGTTAATGTCTCCTGGTCTTGTAGTGCCCGAGACTTGTGGTGCCCCTGGTCTTGAAGTGCCCCGGGTCTTGTGGGGCTCCGGGTCTTGTAGTGCCCCGGGTGTTGTAGTGCCCCGGGTCGTGTGGTGCTCCGGGTCTTGTAGTGCCCCGAGTCATGTTGTGTCCCCGGTCTTGTATTGCCCCTGGTCTTGTAGTGCCCCGAGTCTTGAAGTACCCCGGGTCTTGTAGTGCTCCGAGTCATGTAGTGCCCCTGGTTTTCTGGTGCCCCGGGTCTTGTAGTGCCCTGGGTCATGTAGGGCCCCGTGTCTTGTAGTAACCCCTGGTCTTGTAGTGCTCCGAGTCATGTAGTGCCCCGGGTCTTGTAGTGCCCCGAGCCTTGTAGTGCCCCTGGTCTTGTAGTGCCCCTGGTTTTGTGGTGCCCCGGGTCTTGTAGTGCCCCGGGTCTTGCAGGGCCCCCCTGGTCTTGTAGTGCTCCGGGTATTATAGTGCCCCTGGTCTTGTAGTGCCCCTGGTTTTGATGTGCCCCGGGACTTGTAGTGCCCGGGGTCTCGAAGTGCCCCTGGTCTTTTAATGCTCCGGGTCTTTTAGTGCTGCGTGTATTGAAATGCCCTTGATCTTGCAGTTCCTTTGGTCTTGTAGAACCCCTGGTCTTGTAGTGCCCGGGTCTTTTAGTTCCAGGGTCTTTAAGCGCCCCTGGTCGTGTAGTTCCCCAATTTTTGTAGTGCCCCGCAAATTGAAGTGCCCCTGTTGTATTAGTGCCTCTGGTCACGTAGTGCCCCGGTTCATGTAGTGCCCCGGGTCTTGTGGTTCTCCGGGTCCTATAGTGCCTCGGGTCTTAGCGTGCTCTGGGTCTTTTAATGCCCCTGGTCTTGTAGTGCTCCGTGTCCTGTTGTGCACTGAGTCTTGTAATTCCCCAGGTCTTGTAGTGCTATGGGTCCTTTGGTGCCCCAGAGTCTTGTAGTGCCCCTGGTCTTAAATTGCCCTCTGGTCTTGTAGTGCTCGCTGATCTTGTAGTGCCCCGGGTTTGTAGTGCTCGCTGATCTTGTAGTGCCCCGGGTTTGTGATGCCTCAGGTCTTGTAGTGCCCCGGGTCATATAGTGCCCCGGGTCTTGTAGTACACCGGGTCTTGTAATGCCCCGGGTCTTATAGTGCCCCTGGTCTTGAAGTGCCATGTGTCTTGTGGTTCCCCTAGGTCTTGTAGTGCTCCTGGCCTTGCAGTGCCCCTGGCCTTGTAGTTCCCGCCTCTTCTTGTAGTGCCCCGGGTCTTGTATTGCCCCTGGACTTGTAATGCCCAATGGTCTTGTAGTGCCCCGAGTCTTGAGGTTCCCCGGGTCGTGTGGTGCTCCAGGACTTGTAGTGCCCCACGGTCTTGTAGTACCCCGGGTCTGGTAGGGCCACTGGTTATGTAGTGCCCAGGGTCTTATAGTGCCGCTGGTCTTGTTGTGCCCCGCGTCTCGTAGTGCCCCGGGTCTTGTAGTACCCCGGGTCTCGAAGGGCCACTGGTCATGTAGTGCCCCTCGTTTTGTAGTGCCGCAGGTCTTGTAGTGCCTCTGGTCGTGTAATGTTCCGGGTCTTGCAGTGTCCAGGGTCTTCTAGTGCACCTGGTCTTGTAGTGCCCTGGTCTTGTAGTGCCCCGGGTGTTGTAGTGCTCTGGGACTTTTAGTGCTGCGTCTCTTGAGATGCCCCTGGTCTTGTAGCGCCCCTGGTCATGTAGAGCCCCTTGTCTTGTAGTGTCCCTGTTCATGTAGTGTCCCTGGTCTTGTAATGCCCCTGGTCATGTCGTGCCCGGGACTTGTAGCGCCCCGGGTCTTGTAGTGTCCCTGGTCTTGTAGTGTCCCTGGTCTTGCACTCACCTAGTTGTACTCACTTAGTTGTGTTTGCGTCGGTTGAGCTCTGGCTCTTTGGTCCCGCCTCTCAACTGTCAATCAACTGAAGTACAGATTCCTGAGCCTACTGGGCTCTATTATATCTACATATGAAACTGTGTATGGAGTCTGCCTCCACCACACCACTACTTAATGCATTCCATTTGTTAACTACCCTGACACTGAATTTTTTTTTACTAACGTCTCTGTGGCTCATCTGGGTACTAAGTTTCCATCTGTGTCCCCTTGTTCGAGTTTTTGTGTTTAACTAGGTATGGATTCCTGGCTGGAGCTTCATACTCCAGGATTGGTCTTACATAAGTGGTATACAGGGTCCTGAACGATTCCTTACACAAGTTTCTAAAGGCGTTGTTGACCAGACCACACACTAGAAATTGAAGGGACGACGACGTTTCGGTCCGTCCTGGACCATTCTCAAGTCGATTGTGATGAGGAGGTAGGGACAGGCAATAAATAGGCAAGAGAGAGCTGAGGAGGAAAGTCAGGTGTAGGGGATAGTAGTAATGGAAACTGCAGCAGGCCTATTGGCCCATACGAGGCAGCTCCTATTATAACCACCGAAGGAGAAGTAATAGGAAATAGAAGAGGATAGCAAGGGAGCGTAGGAGAAGACAATGAACAGAAAAAGGGAGAAGAGAGAAAGAAAAGGAAAGAGAAAGAAAGAAATGGAAGGGGGAAAGCTTATGTTAAGTCACGTTTGTTAGAAAGATTAGAGCATTTGAGCATATACTGTGAAAGGGAAGAGTCCACAGCAACAAAGCCAGGACTCAAGTTCATGTTGGGTACATTGTTTATAAGAGCCGATTCTACAAGACGGCGTCTGTGTAGAGTAGAGGCAGGAAAGATTATTTTGGAGGAAGACCAATCAATGGGATGATTAGAATCCCTCACATGGCAGAAGAGAGCATTGTTAGTGTCTGCAGACTTAACACTTCTCTTGTGTTCTTTAAGTCTGTCATTCAGTGTACGGCCAGTTTCGCCAAAGTATTGGAGAGGACAAGATGAACAGGAAATAGAGTAGACACCAGCAGCATTAGAAGCAGGAGGAGCAGTGTGAACTAGATTGCTACGAAGTGTGTTAGTTTGTCGAAAGGCGAGTTTATTGTCAAGAGGACGAAAGGTATTGGTAAAAGTTTTGAGTTCAGATATGA